>NC_134725.1:5736500-5782839 GCF_049634645.1 Pelodiscus sinensis | reverse complement strand
CTGTCCGCCCCGTGCAGTCTGATCCCCCCCAAAGCTCCTCCCTGCCCCGTGCAGTCTGATCCTCCCCCCCGTGCAGTCTGATCCCCCCCAAACTCCTCCCCGCTCCGTGCAGTCTGATCCCCCCCAAACTCCTCTCCCCCCCGTGCAGTCTGATCCCCCCAAACTCCTCCCCGCCCCGTGCAGTCCGATCCCCTCCTCAAAGTCCTCTCCGCCCCGTGCAGTCCGATCCCCCCCCAAACTCCTCTCCGCCCCGTGTAGTCTGAACCCCTCCCCAAACTCCTCGCCGCCCCGTGGAGTCTGATCCTCCCCCCCGTGCAGTCTGATCCCCCCCAAACTCCTCCCCGCCCCGTGCAGTCTGATCCTCCCCACGTGCAGTCTGATCCCCCCCAAACTCCTCCCCGCCCCGTGCAGTCTGATCCCCCCCAAACTCCTCTCCCCCCCGTGCAGTCTGATCCCCCCCAAACTCCTCCCCGCCCCGTGCAGTCTGATCCCCCCCATTCCTCCCTGCCCCGTGCAGTCTGATCCCCCCCCAAAACTCCTCCCCCGCAGAGCCTGGATTGCGGGATGAGGGGGCCAGAGGCAGGAGGGGAGAGGGCTGTGCGGAGCCTGCAGTGCGTGATGAGGGAGCCATGGGCAGGAGGGGAGAGGGCTGTGCGGAGCCTGCAGTGCGTGATGAGGGAGCCATGGGCCGGAGGGGAGAGGGCTGTGCGGAGCCTGGTGTGCGGCATGAGGGGGCCGGGGGCATGAGGGGAGAGGGCTGTGCGGAGCCTGGTGTGCGGCATGAGGGGGCCGGGGGCAGGATGGGAGAGGGCTGCGCAGAGCCTGGAAATAACGAGCTTCTTACTTTGCGTGCTGTCAAAGGGCAAGACTGGGGCCACGTGGGGTGCGGAGCAGGGACAGCAGCTGGGGGCGATGGAATTACACGTGCATTACCCGCAATGACCACCGAGCGGCACTGTGGGGGCGCTACGGAATTACACGTGCATTACCTGCAATGACCACCGAGCGGCACTGTGGAGGCGCTTCGGAATTACACGTGCATTACCTGCAATGACCACCGAGCGGCACTGTGGAGGCGCTTCGGAATTACACGTGCATTACCCGCAATGACCACCGAGCGGCACTGTGGAGGCGCTACGGAATTACACGTGCATTACCCGCAATGACCACCGAGCGGCACTGTGGAGGCGCTTCGGAATTACACGTGCATTACCCGCAATGACCACCGAGCGGCACTGTGGGGGCGCTACGGAATTACACGTGCATTACCCGCAATGACCACCGAGCGGCACTGTGGGGGCGCTACGGAATTACACGTGCATTACCCGCAATGACCACCGAGCGGCACTGTGGGGGCGCTACGGAATTACACGTGCATTACCCGCAATGACCACCGAGCGGCACTGTGGGGGCGCTACGGAATTACACGTGCATTACCCGCAATGACCACCGAGCGGCACTGTGGGGGCGCTACGGAATTACACGTGCATTACCCGCAATGACCACCGAGCGGCACTGTGGAGGCGCTACGGAATTACACGTGCATTACCCGCAATGACCACCGAGCGGCACTGTGGAGGCGCTTCGGAATTACACGTGCATTACCCGCAATGACCACCGAGCGGCACTGTGGAGGCGCTTCGGAATTACACGTGCATTACCCGCAATGACCACCGAGCGGCACTGTGGGGGCGCTACGGAATTACACGTGCATTACCCGCAATGACCACCGAGCGGCACTGTGGGGGCGCTACGGAATTACACGTGCATTACCGCCGGTGACTACCGAGCGGCACTGTTGCTCTGCTAAGGGCCGTTATTTCCGAATACAAAAGATTGTTCTTAGGGTAGAAATGCCCCATTCCGAACTAAGAACACGCTGGGCGGGGCTATGCCGGGGGGCGGGGCTATGATAGGGGCGGGGCGCGCTGCGACGTGCCCCGGGAGGCCGCACTATGAGAACTACAAGTCCCAGGATGCGTCGCTGAAACTTGGAGTGACACGAGCGCGGGACCAACCGCGTCGCTCCCTGGTCAATGCCCCGTTGTGATGTCACTTCCGCTGCACCCGCCCAACCGAACAGCGCCGGGCCTGCCTTGGCCCTGCAATGGCCGATGGGAGCTGCGGACAGGGGCACTCAGTTTCCCACAAGCCACTGCGGCTACTTTCCCTACCCCCCCTCATCCCGCCCCTCCCCATTGCTGGGCGGGGCTCCTGCCTCAGAGACGGGAGCGTCCGCAGCTGATGCCCCGCCCCCACTCGGGAGAGGAGACTCCGCGGCAACCCCTCCCCCCCAAACTCCTCCCCGCCCCGTGCAGTCTGATCCCCCCCAAACTCCTCTCCGCCCCGTGCAGTCTGATCCCCCCAAACTCCTCCCCGCCCCGTGCAGTCTGATCCCCCCCAAACTCTCCCCCGCCCCGTGCAGTCTGATCCCCCCCAAACTCCTCTCCGCCCCGTGCAGTCTGATCCCCCCCAAACTCCTCTCCGCCCCGTGCAGTCTGATCCCCCCAAACTCCTCCCCGCCCCGTGCAGTCTGATCCCCCCCAAACTCTCCCCCGCCCCGTGCAGTCTGATCCCCCCCAACTCCTCCCCGCCCCGTGCAGTCTGATCCCCCCCAAACTCTCCCCCGCCCCGTGCAGTCTGATCCCCCCCAAACTCCTCTCCGCCCCGTGCAGTCTGATCCCCCCCTCAAACTCCTCCCCGCCCCGTGCAGTCTGATCCCCCCCTCAAACTCCTCCCCCCCGTGCAGTCTGATCCTCCCCCCCGTGCAGTCTGATCCCCCCAAACTTCCTCCCCGCCCCGTGCAGTCTGATCCTCCCCCCCGTGCAGTCTGATCCCCCCAAACTCCTCTCCCCCCGTGCAGTCTGATCCCCCCCAAACTCCTCCCCGCCCCGTGCAGTCCGATCCCCCCAAACTCTTCCCCGCCCCGTGCAGTCCGATCCCCCCAAACTCCTCCCCCCGTGCAGTCCGATCCCCCCCAAACTCCTCCCCGCCCCGTGCAGTCTGATCCCCCCAAACTTCCTCCCCGCCCCGTGCAGTCTGATCCCCCCCCAAACTTCCTCCCCGCCCCGTGCAGTCTGATCCCCCCCCCAAACTTCCTCCCCGCCCCGTGCAGTCTGATCCTCCCCCCGTGCAGTCTGATCCCCCCAAACTCCTCTCCCCCCGTGCAGTCTGATCCCCCCCAAACTCCTCCCCGCCCCGTGCAGTCCGATCCCCCCAAACTCTTCCCCGCCCCGTGCAGTCTGATCCCCCCAAACTCCTCTCCCCCCCGTGCAGTCTGATCCCCCCAAACTCCTCCCCGCCCCGTGCAGTCCGATCCCCCCCAAACTCTTCTCTGCCCCGTGCAGTCCGATCCCCCCAAACTCCTCCCCGCCCCGTGCAGTCTGATCCCCCCCAAACTCCTGTCCGCCCCGTGCAGTCCGATCCCCCCCAAAGCTCCTCCCTGCCCCGTGCACTCTGATCCTCCCCCCCGTGCAGTCTGATCCCCCGCAAGCTCCTCCCCGCTCGGTGCAGTCTGATCCCCCCCAAACTCCTCTCCCCCCCGTGCAGTCCGATCCCCCCAAACTCCTCCGCGCCCCGTGCAGTCTGATCCCCCCAAACTTCCTCCCCGCCCCGTGCAGTCTGATCCCCCCCCAAGCTCCTCCCCGCCCCGTGCAGTCTGATCCTCCCCCCCGTGCAGTCTGATCCCCCCGAAACTCCTCTCCCCCCGTGCAGTCTGATCCTCCCCCCGTGCAGTCTAATCCCCCCCAAATTCCTCTCCCCCCGTGCAGTCTGATCCCCCCCACCGAGCGGCACTGTGGAGGCGCTACGGAATTACACGTGCATTACCGGCAATGACCACCGAGCGGCACTGTGGAGGCGCTTCGGAATTACACGTGCATTACCCGCAATGACCACCGAGCGGCACTGTGGAGGCGCTACGGAATTACACGTGCATTACCCGCAATGACCACCGAGCGGCACTGTGGAGGCGCTTCGGAATCACACGTGCATTACCGGCAATGACCACCGAGCGGCACTGTGGAGGCGCTTCGGAATTACACGTGCATTACCCGCAATGACCACCGAGCGGCACTGTGGAGGCGCTTCGGAATTACACGTGCATTACCTGCAATGACCACCGAGCGGCACTGTGGAGGCGCTACGGAATTACACGTGCATTACCCGCAATGACCACCGAGCGGCACTGTGGAGGCGCTTCGGAATTACACGTGCATTACCCGCAATGACCACCGAGCGGCACTGTGGAGGCGCTACGGAATTACACGTGCATTACCGGCAATGACCACCGAGCGGCACTGTGGAGGCGCTTCGGAATTACACGTGCATTACCTGCAATGACCACCGAGCGGCACTGTGGAGGCGCTACGGAATTACACGTGCATTACCGGCAATGACCACCGAGCGGCACTGTGGAGGCGCTACGGAATTACACGTGCATTACCGGCAATGACCACCGAGCGGCACTGTGGGGGCGCTACGGAATTACACGTGCATTACCCGCAATGACCACCGAGCGGCACTGTGGGGGCGCTACGGAATTACACGTGCATTACCCGCAATGACCACCGAGCGGCACTGTGGAGGCGCTTCGGAATTACACGTGCATTACCCGCAATGACCACCGAGCGGCACTGTGGGGGCGCTACGGAATTACACGTGCATTACCCGCAATGACCACCGAGCGGCACTGTGGGGGCGCTACGGAATTACACGTGCATTACCCGCAATGACCACCGAGCGGCACTGTGGAGGCGCTACGGAATTACACGTGCATTACCGCCGGTGACTACCGAGCGGCACTGTTGCTCTGCTAAGGGCCGTTATTTCCGAATACAAAAGATTGTTCTTAGGGTAGAAATGCCCCATTCCGAACTAAGAACACGCTGGGCGGGGCTATGCCGGGGGGCGGGGCTATGATAGGGGCGGGGCGCGCTGCGACGTGCCCCGGGAGGCCGCACTATGAGAACTACAAGTCCCAGGATGCGTCGCTGAAACTTGGAGTGACACGAGCGCGGGACCAACCGCGTCGCTCCCTGGTCAATGCCCCGTTGTGATGTCACTTCCGCTGCACCCGCCCAACCGAACAGCGCCGGGCCTGCCCTGGCCCTGCAATGGCCGATGGGAGCTGCGGACAGGGGCACTCAGTTTCCCACAAGCCACTGCGGCTACTTTCCCTACCCCCCCTCATCCCGCCCCTCCCCATTGCTGGGCGGGGCTCCTGCCTCAGAGACGGGAGCGTCCGCAGCTGATGCCCCGCCCCCACTCGGGAGAGGAGACTCCGCGGCAACCCCTCCCCCCCAAACTCCTCCCCGCCCCGTGCAGTCTGATCCCCCCCAAACTCCTCTCCGCCCCGTGCAGTCTGATCCCCCCAAACTCCTCCCCGCCCCGTGCAGTCTGATCCCCCCCAAACTCTCCCCCGCCCCGTGCAGTCTGATCCCCCCCAAACTCCTCTCCGCCCCGTGCAGTCTGATCCCCCCCAAACTCCTCTCCGCCCCGTGCAGTCTGATCCCCCCCTCAAACTCCTCCCCGCCCCGTGCAGTCTGATCCCCCCCTCAAACTCCTCCCCCCCGTGCAGTCTGATCCTCCCCCCCGTGCAGTCTGATCCCCCCAAACTCCTCCCCGCCCCGTGCAGTCTGATCCCCCCCAAACTCTCCCCCGCCCCGTGCAGTCTGATCCCCCCCAACTCCTCCCCGCCCCGTGCAGTCTGATCCCCCCCAAACTCTCCCCCGCCCCGTGCAGTCTGATCCCCCCCAAACTCCTCTCCGCCCCGTGCAGTCTGATCCCCCCCTCAAACTCCTCCCCGCCCCGTGCAGTCTGATCCCCCCCTCAAACTCCTCCCCCCCGTGCAGTCTGATCCTCCCCCCCGTGCAGTCTGATCCCCCCAAACTTCCTCCCCGCCCCGTGCAGTCTGATCCTCCCCCCCGTGCAGTCTGATCCCCCCAAACTCCTCTCCCCCCGTGCAGTCTGATCCCCCCCAAACTCCTCCCCGCCCCGTGCAGTCCGATCCCCCCAAACTCCTCCGCGCCCCGTGCAGTCTGATCCCCCCAAACTTCCTCCCCGCCCCGTGCAGTCTGATCCCCCCCCAAGCTCCTCCCCGCCCCGTGCAGTCTGATCCTCCCCCCCGTGCAGTCTGATCCCCCCGAAACTCCTCTCCCCCCGTGCAGTCTGATCCTCCCCCCGTGCAGTCTAATCCCCCCCAAATTCCTCTCCCCCCGTGCAGTCTGATCCCCCCCACCGAGCGGCACTGTGGAGGCGCTACGGAATTACACGTGCATTACCGGCAATGACCACCGAGCGGCACTGTGGAGGCGCTTCGGAATTACACGTGCATTACCCGGAATGACCACCGAGCGGCACTGTGGAGGCGCTACGGAATTACACGTGCATTACCCGCAATGACCACCGAGCGGCACTGTGGAGGCGCTTCGGAATTACACGTGCATTACCCGCAATGACCACCGAGCGGCACTGTGGAGGCGCTTCGGAATCACACGTGCATTACCGGCAATGACCACCGAGCGGCACTGTGGAGGCGCTTCGGAATTACACGTGCATTACCCGCAATGACCACCGAGCGGCACTGTGGAGGCGCTACGGAATTACACGTGCATTACCGGCAATGACCACCGAGCGGCACTGTGGGGGCGCTACGGAATTACACGTGCATTACCCGCAATGACCACCGAGCGGCACTGTGGGGGCGCTACGGAATTACACGTGCATTACCGGCAATGACCACCGAGTGGCACTGTGGAGGCGCTACGGAATTACACGTGCATTACCCGCAATGACCACCGAGCGGCACTGTGGAGGCGCTACGGAATTACACGTGCATTACCCGCAATGACCACCGAGTGGCACTGTGGAGGCGCTACGGAATTACACGTGCATTACCCGCAATGACCACCGAGCGGCACTGTGGGGGCGCTACGGAATTACACGTGCATTACCGCCGGTGACTACCGAGCGGCACTGTTGCTCTGCTAAGGGCCGTTATTTCCAAATAAAAAAGATTGTTCTTAGGGTAGAAATGCCCCATTCCGAACTAAGCCCCTCTGAGCATAGACACTGAATCCATGTCACACAGGAAATGGTATTTCAATGTAAATGTTCTACAGCACAAGCCTTACAAAGTACGTACTCCCCGCAGTCACTCCCAATGGAGTCCCGGGAAGCACTGGGGAGTAACTAACAGCACCTCTATAAGACGTTCGAAATAACGGGCTTGCCTTGTGGATGCTCACGTTATCACTTTTCTTAAGTGATGTATTTCAGAATAACAGGCTTCTTATTTTTTGTGACATGAGAGTTTATTGTTCCAGAATAATGCCATTGTAGAAATTGCTCTTTTTATATGGCAATATTGTGGGTGCTCCACTGTCGCTATTTACAAATAGCTCCTTCCTAGGGCCATTAAAGTAATTACGCTCTAGTGTTTCCTGGAGCTCTAAATCAAGGTAGCACAGCCACTTTAGGGAAGCCTGCCTCAGAGTAATTAAAACCAGCCAAAATATCTGAGAAGCCTTGTATTCTGAAATAGAATATGCTATTCTGAAATTGTAATGGGGAAATGCTAAAACAAGTGTGTAGTGTAGACATACTTTGACTCAAAGTAGCATGTCCTTACTAAGGGAGCCTACCTCTCACAAATTTTGATGCTTCCCTGTTGTGGGAACACACTATTTTGAAAAATATTTTCAAATACTTTAACCCCCAAAACACCTTATTTGAAATAATTCCCCAGTGTGAACATAGCCAAACATTACAGCTACAATGTAATGCTTGGCTATTTCCATAGATCCAAGAATCCCAAAATATCAATCCATGCTTTTCTTTCTTCTATTAATAAACCTTTAGATTCTAAAGGATTGGCCCTGCGTGATCTTGTGGGTAAGATCCAAAGTGTAAACTGACCGGGGATTTGTGGCTGGTTCTTTGGGACCGGAAAGACCCGTTCGGGGAAGGTGAGATTGGTTTCTACACCCCCCTCACCTGTGTGCAGGCCCGGGGCTAATTGTGGCACAGGGAGAGCTGGGGTGTCTGAGGGGTTTTGCTTCTGAGGCTTCTGGCTGGCCACATTGGCAGCTAAAGCACTCAGTGTGACCGGTTTATGGCCTATTTGGGAAAGGCTTCCAGTCTGGGGCTGTAAGGAGCCCCGAGTTTTGAGCAATTCGCCCTGAGCGGACGCCCTCAGCTGTGCCAAGACCTGGCCCGGTCCGTCACAGCCACCTTCCCAGCTCACCTCAACCCTCACCCTACCTTCTCCCCAGTCATCTTTCAACACATAAGGACCCCCTCACCCACCCTCCTCTTCCTCCCTAACGGCCCCCAGCCCAACACGCTCTTGATCAAACAAGTTTTTCCGACACTGATAAACCTCATTCCATGAGGAATAAGCCCTCCATTGTTTCAATTGTTTCCATTTTCTTTTGAAATAATGCAATTGCTGTGTGGATGCTACTGTTGTTCTGCCAGAATAATGTCCCTTATTCCAGAAAAATGGTACAGTGTAGACACACCCTTAGGGTATGTCTACACTGCAGCACTAATTCGAACTAAGCTAATTCGAATTAGTGCATCTAGACCTAAAAACTAATTCGAATTAGCATTTTGCTAATTGGAAACAGCGTATCCACATTGAGTGGACCCTGAACCGAAGTTAAGGCTGGCCAGAACCAGTGCCTGCAGGGCATCAGGTTAGGACTTAGAGTGTGGAGCTGCTGCCTCCGTCTAGCCGAGGGTTGTGTTTAAAGGAACCCGACCCCCACCCCGGACAGACAGTTCTCAGGGTTCCCCACTTGCTTGTCTACCTCGATAAGGGACAGCAAAGCAGTCCTGTCTCGGAGTGCCCACACTCGGCACATCAAAGCACTTGGCCATCAGCCCGGCTGCACTTGCCGCAGGCTGCCATCCAAGGGGATCAATTGGGAGGCTGTCAGGATCCAGGAGGCCCTGCAGGAGAGCTTCCACCCCGAGGAGCCCGCAGAGCCACCCCAGTCCTCCCCATCAGGGGCCCATGTCCCATTCCTCCCTAACCTCCTTCCACTTACCCTTCCCTAGCCCCCTTCCTGATGTAAAAAATAAATGACACGTGTGTTGTTAAATAAAGAGAGTTTCTATTTTTGAAAACTGAGGGGTGGGGATTAACCTCTGGGGAGACTGGTAAAAGGTGGTGGCAGAGGGGAAGAGAGAGGGGAGGTGGAAACCTGGGAGGAGGGAGCTGGAAGGGGGAAGCCAGGGGAAGGAGAAGGGGAAGTATAAAACTATGGTACGCCATATCTTCAGTACTGTGTACAGATGTGGTCTCCTCACCTCAAAAAAGATATTTTGGCCTTGGAAAGGGTTCAGAAAAGGGCAACTACAATGATCAGGGGTTTGGAACAGGTCCCATATGAAGAGAGGCTAAAGAGACTGGGACTTTTCAGCTTAGAAAAGAGGAGACTGAGGGGGGATATGACAGAGGTCTATAAAATCATGAGTGGTGTGGAGAGGGTGAATATAGAAAAGTTCTTTACTAGTTCCCATAATATAAGAACTAGAGGACACCAAATGAAATTAATGGGTAGCAGGTTTAAACCTAATACAAGAAAGGTCTTCACACAGCGCACAGTCAACCTGTGGCACTCCTTGCCAGAGGATGCTGTGAAGGCTAGGACTAGAACAGAGTTAAAAAAAACTAGATAAATTCATGGAGGTTAGGTCCATAAAAGGCTATTAGCTTGGGGGAAGGAAGAAATGGTTGCCCTGGCCTCTGTTTGTCAAAGGCTGGAGATGGATGGCAGGAGACAAATTGCTTGATCATTGTCTTCGGTCCACCCCCTCTGGGGCACCTGGCACTGGCCACTGTCGGCAGACAGGCTACTGGGCTAGATGGCCCTTTGGTCGGACCCAGTATAGCCATTCTTATGTTCTTATCAGTATCAGAAGTGCACCGATGGATACGGAGCACGTAGCTCCGCGGGATCTGGTGCTTCTGGGGCGATGACTTAAAAGCCAGCTCCCCACGCGCACAGGCTCTCACCTCCCCCCAGCCCTTGCTGACTCTGTATTAGAGACAGCAAGGGGGAGGGAAGCGTGTGTAGTTGTCAGGATTAACCGATAAGCCCAGGCTTATCAGTTAATCGTATACACGACTATACGCTAACATCCCATTCACCGAGTGTCACTGTTAACATTTCTGTAACGCAGTAAGTGCATTGCCGGGAGCAGGTACGCCTTGAGAGGCCTCCAAGCTTACCCAGTACATGGAGAGACCTTTTCTCAAAGGCCCAGCTTCTGATGGGTTTGGTCCTCCTTCTGGGATGCCACCGGATGTGGTGGGATTTCACTGAGACTACTTGCTCCACTAGCCTTGGCTGCCTCTCCCTGTTTTGCTGACTTAGGCTCTCTGGCCTCTGGGAGCCCACGCAGGTTGGGAAGCACCAAGTGTAGAAACACAGAGTCTGGAAACAGCTCTATACGGTAAGGCTTAGCTAGAAAATCGTCCAGCACGCAATTGCAGTTCCCCTCCGGAAAGTACACCCAAAATAATATTATCTGACGCGGGAGAGAAATCACTACAATGCAAGCTCATACGTTTGCCCATCCCCTCAATGAGGAGTAACATACGCACAACTTCTCCCGCTCCCCTCCTGCTGTTAGAAATTACACAAACTACATTTGTTTGATTAAAATCTAGCTTTTACAGTTGAGAGATTGCTGTCGTTTATCAAAACAAACTAAAGCACGCATACCGTGTATGGGTGTAGGCATGCATGGAGGAAGGGCAGCGTTAGGAGTGCAGGTTGCCATGGGATGTGGGTGTAGAAAGGAAGAGAAGGGGGGTGGGACCCAATGGATGGGAGCATGGATTGGAAGGGTCTGGAGTGTGGGATGGCTTGGGATGGGGGCTTGTTGAGGAGGAAGAGGAGAGTGGTTGAGGGAGTCCTTACGTGTGGAAGGAGGCCTGGGGGGAAGGTAGTGATGGGGGTCACATGGCAGGCGGGATGGGAGTGTGGGGGGAGGGACTGTGGGTTGGGAAGGAAAGAAACGGGATTTAAGGGTCCTATAGATGGGGGAAAGGTAGGGATAGGGATAGACTGCGGGATGGGGGAGTGTTCTAGGGAGGAAAAAGAGGGGCTGATGGGCCCCGTGAAGGGAGGGATGCTCTGGGGTTGCAGGTTGCTCTGAGTCTGTGGAGAGAAGAAGGGAAACTGAGGGACACCAGGACTAGGGGGTATGGGCTAGGGAAGAGCACTGGTGGGGGAGCAGCTTGTGTGAGGGGGATGTTGAAATGTACTGCGGGAGTGGAACCTCCGCTCGGACTCGCTGTCTCAGCAAACGTGACTTCCCTTCCTAGACCCGAGTGGGCCGTAAGCCGAGAGATTTCCAGACCCGATACTTATCTCCCTGTCAGCGATGGCTGCTCCGCTCCCAGCCGGACGGTTCTCGCTTCGCTTCGACCAAGCTCCCGAGCTCGCTGTTCTCGTTTCCGTTCCATCCCCAGACGGGAGGACACCGGGAGGGTTGACTTCTTATCGCTCGCTACCGAACACAGCAGAGGGGAAAAAACAAACAAACAACTTAGCTTTTCAGTCCGCAAGGACGCGGCATCGCTTCTCCTCCCACCATCGGCCACCCCCTCCCGCTGCCACTCCAGGAACGCGGAGAGAACGGAGGCCTTGAATCTCTATCCATGCTCTGTTGAACTGCCTATGCCCCTTCACCAGTCCCCAAGCCACCAGGCTCCGTGCCCCAGCAGGAAGCTCTCTGCCTCAGAAGAAACATACTGCCAGGACGCTTAAAGATTTCAAAGCACGCACCTCTTACTCACACAGAGCCATGGGAAGGCCGAACGCTGAGGACCCTTCACATGTTCCGAGAATCACGTCCAGTCAGCTCAAGTCCATCTCGGGCGGTTTCTTCTCCGCCCGCGGCCCCGCACTGATTCCTCTGCAAGGGCGGCAGAAAAAGACCAGCGTGAGCTCTCACTCGCTAAGGTCTGTGGCTGGGGGGGGGGGCGACACGCGGCCGGGGAGGGGGGGTCACAGGGGCGCTGCTCCCCGGGGAGGCTGCAGCGCCGGGGGGGCAGGGGGCAGAAATCGCCCCCCCACCTCCGCCAGGGGCCGCCCCGCCGATGTCCAGCCTGGGGCCCGGAGAGAAGCAGGCGGGGGGGGGGGGCTCCACGTCACTGCCAGCTCCCGCCCCGCCCCCCAGGCTCCGCCCCTCAGCGCCCCCCGCAGCGTTTTCCCGCCCGCCTCGTCAGCGCGAGCGTCCCGGGAGTTTCCCGCCCAGCCAGCGCCGCCCGCGCCTGCGCTCTCCCGCGCCCTGTCCCCTCCCCCCTCCTAGTGCCAAGGCCCCCCCCGGCCCCTCACCCCCTCCTGCCCCCCCAGTGCCGAGCACACCCCCCCGGCCCCTCACCTCCTCCTGCCCCCCAGCCCCTCACCCCCTCCTGCCCCCCAGTGCCAAGCACCCCCCCCGACCCCTAACCCCCTCCTGGCCCCCCAGTGCCAAGCACCCCCCCGACCCCTCACCCCCTCCTGCCCCCCTGTGCCAAGCACCCTCCCGGACCCTCCCCTTCTCTCCTGCCCCCCAGTGCCAAGCACCCCCGGCCCCTCCCCCTCCCTGCTGCCCCCCAGCCCCTCACCCCCTCCTGCCCCCTAGTGCCAAGCACCCCCCCCGACCCCTAACCCCCTCCTGCCCCCCCAGTGCCAAGCACCCCCCCGACCCCTCACCCCCTCCTGCCCCCCAGTGCCAAGCACCCTCCCGGACCCTCCCCTTCTCTCCTGCCCCCCAGTGCCAAGCACCCCCGGCCCCTCCCCCTTCCTGCTGCCCCCAGTGCCAAGCACCCTCTGCCCCTCCCCTTCCCTCCTGCCCCCCAGTGCCAAGCACCCCCCGGCCCCTCCCCCTTCCTGCTGCCCCCAGTGCCAAGCACCCTCTGCCCCTCCCCCTCCCTGCTGCCCCCCTGTGCCAAGCACCCCCCGGCCCCTTCCCCTCCCTGCTGCCCCCCAGTGCCAAGTACCCCCCTGCCCCTCCCCCTCCCTGCTGCCCTGTCAGTGCCAAGCACCCCCCGGCCCCTCCCCCTCTCTGCTGCCCTGTCAGTGCCACGCACCCCCCGGCCCCTTCCCCTCCCTGCTGCCCCCCAGTGCCAAGCACCCCCCGGCCCCTTCCCCTCCCTGCTGCCCCCCAGTGCCAAGCACCCCCCGGCCCCTTCCCCTCCCTGCTGCCCCCCAGTGCCAAGCACCCTCTGCCCCTCCCCCTCCCTTCTGCCCCCCCCACCCAGTGCCAAGCACCCCCCTGGCCCCTTACCCTCCCTGCTGCCCCCCAGTGCCAAGCACCCCCCAGCCCCTCACCTCCTCCTGCCCCCCCCCCTCCGCCCACTGCCAAGCACCGAGCCCATCCAGGATACAAGAATCCAATTATCCCCTGAAGAAAAGTGATTTTGATTCCAACCAGACTTGGACTCGACCTGACAGAGCGACTGTGGAAAGCAAAATCACCAGAGAGCAGTCCCGGGAGGAAAGCTGAGATGGCAGAGGGGGGCCTGGATGCCAACAGAGCACTTCAGACCAAACCCACCCACGAGATCCACGGGAAATACCCTGGACGCAGCTGGGCCCGCTTAGTTCCCCTTCCCTACTCCCAGTCCCCTCTCCGCTCAGTCCGCTCCCTGCTCCCCATGCCTCAGGGACACGGCGTCCTGCCTGGGTTTACATCGCCCTGTGCCTCCCGACTCCTGGTTTCTCTCCCGCACCGCGAGCAGGCAGGGAACCTAGACCCAGTTCAGATTTCAACCCACTGTCCGGAGTGTTTCTCCAGCCCCCGGCCAGCCCCTTTGCTGACTACCTGAATGTGACCCCTTGCCCCCCGTGCTGGTCAGCGCTCCTCCTGTCCATTGCAGCCTCCCTTACTGCCGTCTCCCGTGACCCACGGAGCCCGATGGTCTAGCCAGCCTCAGAACCATACTTCCCTTGGGATCTGGCTGTGACGGGACCTTGATAAGGCATATTTACTCTGCTATTTCCAACCCAATGGCAACAGAAACGAAATCCAGGACCCCTACCAGCATATCCCCTTCAAACCCTCCCATCCAAATCCCCAGCCCGCGCTGACCGCAAGGCAAGCAGGGACGTTAGGCAGCCATGAAGTGAATAGTCCTGGAAGCGCACAAAATACTGTCGGTTCCACGACTATTCGATAGTCTCCTGAGGTGGGGCCGGCAGCCAGTGCGCTCCCAGCCCCCACTCCCAGGAAGCCCCTGTGACGTAGTGGGGGTACTTGCTGGGCTGTGGTGACCCCTGCTGTCTGGAGCAAGACCCAGCAGGGAAAACCTCGCTAGGCAGAGGTAAGGCCAAACTTGTTGAACCAGTGGCCAGACACCCCCCATGGAGAGGAACAAAGGAAGGTGGAATGCGGCCCTGACTGGGGGGGCAGGGCTGCAAGGGAATTTAGTTAGTTGGTTGGTGGCTGTCTGTGAGGATGGATGAGACAGCCTAGGGAGAGGAGCTGGAGTTTTAGGGGCCCAGTCTCCCCCATCTCAAGGGGGCCTGAGGCATCCTAGCCCAGTTCCTGTAACCAGATTACATCTGTGCTGCGCTGTGCTGGAGGAGCAATAAACCACCCTCAATTCCACTGGCTGGTACAGTCTGTTTGTGCCATTTCGGGGTGCAGGAGACAGGGAACCCCCAACGTGCCGTCACAGCCCCCCCCCAGCACGGACTGCTTCCTTTGACGCTGCCCCGGCATCTCACGCAGCTGCCTCCGTCCGCAGTGAGCCCTGGCGACCCCCACCCCGCCTGCCACTGCTGCCTCCCATAGCTGGCACATGCGGGGAGCTGGCTGGAAAGCTTCGTGCAGGTACCGGCTCCGTCTGCCCCCCACACCCTCCGCGCCGCGCCTCTCTATCAGAGCAGTGCCCAGGAGGGAGGGGCGGGGGACAGGTGGCTCTCCACGGCACTGGCTCCCATTCCCTCCACTTCACTGCTACTGAGTGGGCGGGCGGGGGGAGGGGTGTGGGAGACAGGCGGCATCCTGTGTCCCTGCTCTCTCTGTCGCTTGTCCCCTTCCAGCCAAATAACTGAAGCCAAGTAAATTATTTTGCAAAAAACCCTCCACTTTTCTGCCATTTCTCTCTCAGCAGAAAGGAGCGTGTTTTGCACCATGCACCGTACATGCTGATGGTAATTCAAAGCACCCCATTTGGGAATGAGAAATGTCAGTCACAGGTTTTGCACATGCTCTGGTAGCTCGCAAACCCCTCCCCACAAAGCGCCACTGGCAGGACGGGCGAGTTCTGCTGGAGATGTCTAGGCGCCAGCAAGCTTTGTGCTGGCGGGCAAGGCGATGTCTCCCCGAGGGAGGGGCTCCTTCACAGCGAGGGCAGCGGCGGCCTGCTGATACCAGCACAGCGTCAGGGCAACTTCCCCTTCCAGCCTCGCACGACCCTCGTCCTGCGCTCGGGAACGCCCGAGCCAGCGGGCGCTGCACTTCCCAGGATGCCCTGGGGCCTCCAGTCCCCCGCTGGCCCCGTGCTCCCCACACGCTTTGGTCTGAATGGAGACGGGCCCGTGGAGCCCTGGTCCATTTCACACGTGGGGAGCACAGGGCCAGCGGGCGCTGCACTTCCCAGGATGCCCTGGGGCCTCCAGTCCCCCGCTGGCCCCGTGCTCCCCACACGCTTTGGTCTGAATGGAGACGGGCCCGTGGAGCCCTGGTCCATTTCACACGTGGGGAGCACAGGGCCAGCGGGCGCTGCACTTCCCAGGATGCCCTGGGGCCTCCAGTCCCCCGCTGGCCCCGTGCTCCTCACACGCTTTGGTCTGAATGGAGACGGGCCCGTGGAGCCCTGGTCCATTTCACACGTGGGGAGTACGGGGCTAGCGGGGGGCTGCTCGAGTTCTCTGCTGGCCCCGCACTCCCCTCAGCGTTCCGCCTTTGCAGAGCCAGCGGGGCTCACGCTGCATTTCAGAGGCGCAGGCGCCCCATCGACCCACCGAACAGTCACGGCAAATTCCATCGACAACTCAGTTACCGGAATTTAGGGCCGCTGACGTCACTTCCTCTTGCCCCCACTTCCGCCTCTCTTAGGAAGGCTCTTCCCCCACCCAACCAGGAGGCACCAGACCCCGCATTGGCTGCTGGGGGAGCAGGAGCCGGACCCTGCTCCTCTCCCCTGCTGCTGACCATGCAGTAGGGTGCCAGGTGTCCGGTATTTCCGCCTCCTGCCCAGTAAGGACGTTCAGAAAATGCCGGACACCTGGCAACCCTACGACACACTCGGCACTGGGCCCAGCTCCCCCTCCCCCAGAGCCCCTGCTCACCTGGTCCCGCAGGGAAGCTGCCTTCTGGCTGGGCCAAGAGAGCAGAATGGCAGCCGAAAGCCCAAGGGGAAGCAATGCCCTCCCCGCGCCTTAGTGCTCAGCCGCTCCCGTCCTACCCCTCTTCTGACGCCGCAGCACTGGAAGGGCCATGCTGGTTTCTTTGCTTTGGCTTGGTTTGGCTTTTTAGCTTTAATAACTTTCGGAGGCCTTTTTTCATCGACAACTTTGGTCTCCCCTTTCCCCCCCCCCCCACAGAATTTTTTCCCCAG
Organism: Pelodiscus sinensis; assembly: GCF_049634645.1. Lineage (NCBI taxonomy): Eukaryota > Metazoa > Chordata > Testudines > Trionychidae > Pelodiscus > Pelodiscus sinensis. Next base: position 5,766,269 of record NC_134725.1, on the reverse strand, counting down.
TGTTTTTTTTAGGGGGGGGGGATGTTTCAGTATTTTTGGTTAAACCATCTTGCAACCCTATCCTGCAGGGACTGCTGGGAGATGGAGGCCAGGGCAACTATATCTCCCACCGGCCATTGCGGCTGCCGCCACCCTCCCGAGCACTCCTCCTGCCCCGAGGCTCGCCTGGCTGGAGCCGGGCAGGGGCACGCGGCTACGGCGCTGCTCGGGGGGTGGGGGCAGGGCTGGGGGTGCGGGTGTTGCCAGGCGGGCTGAAGCACAGCCTGGGACCGGGAGGGGGAAGGTGCCGGATCCAGGGGAAGGGTTAGGGGACGAAGCAAGCCACAGACTTCTGGATGTGAGGGTGCAGGAATTTGGGTTGGGGTAGGTGAGGGCTCAGGCCAGGGGGTTCCAGTGTATGATAAGCTCAGATGTAGGGACTGGGGGAAAGGGGAGCGCAGGAGTGTTATGATGCTGTGGGCAGATGGGGGCTTGGCCCCAATGGGGGTTTGTGGCCAGGCTTCACTGTTAAATAAAATACTGTGTCAAACACAAGTTTCTGCATTGTCTTTATTTCTGAGAAGGGCAGGGAACCTGTCTGGAGTCAGGGGTCACTGACCCAAGAAAAGTCAGTTGGGGCCACACAAGTGAGATGCAAAAAAACCTCCTCCAACCCCCCCCCCCGAAGCTTCACTAATGTGGCCCCAACTGTGCTGGTGGGAGCAGGGGACATAGTACTGGGGCAGGGTGCTAGTGGGTGCTTTGGCAGGGGACAGGGTGCCAGTGGGGAGAGCGTTCTGTGGCAAGGGAGAGGGGAGGAGAGAGTGGTGGGGAGAGAGTCCCCTGCACCCACCTCCTCCCAGGATTCTCCCCCTCCCCCCTAGAGGGAAGCTGGCGCGTGCCTCCCGTGGCGCAGCCCAACCCCCGTGCGTGCCTGTCCCGGGGCCAACACCTGCTCCCGTGGCGCAGGGAAACCCCTGCACTCAGCTCACCCCTCCTGTGGCGCAGGGAAGCCGCCGCACTCCTCCTCTGGGGCCGACCCCCCCTCGCAGCGCACGCAGCACGCCACAGAGCTGTGGGAGGGGAGCAGCCGGCGCACATCCGGAACCGGCACGAAGCTGCAGGCAGGACTTCTGTCCACCCCGCGGGAAGCTGGCACTACGCTGGAGGTAGGTAGTGGGGCTTCTCCAGATCGGGGGGAAAATAGTGGGGGGGGGCCCGAATGCCTCGCGATCGACTGGTCGAGGCCTCGCGATCCACCAGTCCATCGTGATCTACCGGTTGGTGACCACGGTGCTATAGCAATGCAGAGGGAGGGGCTGGCAGGGAGAGACGAAACAATTACAGCACTTGGACCTTTAAGAGCAAACAGGAAGCTGCCTTGTGCTAAGGCATGGCTCTCTCAGAAAAGGCAAATAAAAACTCCTCTACGCTCCGCCTTTGGGCCCCCACCGACAGATTTGGACCCTTGCCAGGGGGCTTGCACCCTGGGTAACAGTTACCCCCTTGATCCCTGTGACGGACCGGGCCGGGGCACAGCGGAGGGTGTCTGCTCAGGGCAAATTGCTCAAAACTAGGGCTCCTTACAGCCCCAGACTGGAGACCTTTCCCAAACGGGCCACAATGCGGTCACACCGAGCACTTCGGCTGCCAATCCGGCCAGCAGGAAGCCTCAGGAGCAAAACCCCTCAGGCACCCCAGCTCTCCCTGTGCCACAATTAGCCCTGGGCCTGCACACAGGTGAGGGGTTATAGAACCCGATCTCACCTACCCCGAACGGGTCTTTGCGGTCCCAAAAAACCAGCCAGAGATTCTTGGTCAGTATCCCCTTTGGATCTTACCCACAAGATCACGCTGGGCCAGTCCTTTAGAATCTAAAATCGAAAGCGACAAAGAGTCCTGTGGCACCTTCTAGACTAACAGTTTGATTGGAGCATAAGCTTTCGTGGGCAAAGACCCACTTCGTCAGACGCATGCAAGATGAAAGTCTAGAAGGTGCCACAGGACTCCCTGTCGCTTTTGCAGCTCCACACTAAGACGGCTACCCCCTGATACTTCCAATCTACAGGGTTATTAATAAAAGAAAGAAAAAGTGGAGAGTGAGGGGGTTAAAGAAAATACATTACATGCACCAGTCACCCAGTTCTTGACGCAGGCTTTCAGCAGAGATGTTATAAGCTGCTAGCTTAAAAGTCTCTGGTGTGCAGCCTATGTCAGGATGGGTCAGCAATCCTTCCCGCTCTCTGTCCGTTGTAAGGCTGCATCTGGGATCAGTAGCAAGACTGAAGACAAGATGGGGTCCGCCTCATGGCACTTATATAGTTCTCCTGGCGTCCCCCATCCAGAGCAGGTCACACAGTCTCTGTTTCACATGCTGGCAGCCATTATGCCCTGACTGGTTTGCAGGTTTCTAGATGCCTTCCCCAGGTGTGTATTGGCACCTAGAGACCATTGTCCTTGGGGCCGTGCTAATCAGCATCATCATTCATGTGACAATCCTCCTTTACAACAGGCAGTCCAGGCCAGTATCAGCAGAGTCCATATTCCTAACTCCACACACAGATATCACACACGTACAGGCAGTCCCCGGGTTACGTACAAGATAGGGACTGTAGGTTTGTTCTTAAGTTGAATCTGTATGTAAGTTGGAACTGGTGTCAGCCGCTGCTGAAACTGATCAGTTTCAACCGCGGCTGAATCTGGACACCAGCTCTGACTTACATACAGATTCAACTTAAGAAACCCCAGGCATCCCCAAGTCAGCTGCTGCTGAAACTGATCAGCGGCTGATTCCAGGAAGCCCGGGGCAGAGCAACTCTGCCTCAGGCTTCCTGTAGTCAGCCGCTGGTCAGTTTCAGCAGCGGCTGACTTGGGGACGCCTGGGGCAGAGCAGCTGGGGTGCTGCTGGGTTGGTCCAGTAGCGCTGCTGCTCCTCGGTGCTACTGGAGCAACCCAGCAGCACCCCAGCTGCTCTGCCCCAGGCGTCCTGATTCAGCCACTGCTGAAACTGACCAGCAGCGGCTGAATCAGGACCTGGGGCAGAGCAGCTGGGGTGCTGCCGGGTTGGTCCGGAGTGGTGCTGCAGGACCAACCCGGCAGCCCCCAGCTGCTCTACCCCAGGGGTAGGCAAGAAAAGCCTGGTATGCTGGGGGGGGCACTAGCTGCACCCCGCCCCCAGCAGACCAGGGAGACGGGGGTGGCGGGACTGCCCAAGTCCTCCACGGCTTTGCTCCGTCTCTCTGGTCTGCTGACCTGGGAGAGACAGAGCAAAGCCGCAGAGCACGCCCACAGCGGGACAGCCCGGGCGCGCTTGAGCTATCCCCCTGCGGGTGTGCTCCGCGGCTTTGCTCCCCGTCTCCCGACCAGCAGACCAGGGAGACGGGGAGCAGCTTTTCTCGCCCCGGAGGATGGGGGCAGCGGACCGTGGCGCATCTGGGCGTCCCGCCGCTCCCGTCCTCCGGGGCGGGAAAAGCCCCGTTCGTAACTGTGGATCCGACATAAGTCAGATCCGCGTCGCTCGGGGACTGCCTGTACATGAGGAGCAGACATAGATGGTTTCTACATGTTTGGTTAGTCTAGAAAGTGCTCCCAGACCCCTTGTTGTTTCTCTCTGTACCAGACTAACTCGGCTACCCCTGAAGCTCCTAGACACAGAGCCAGGACAACACAAGCCTTCATCTGACACCTCGCGTGGCCCCTTTCTACAGACTTTGGGGCAAACACCCGCCCCATGGGCGCAGCAGTACCGGGCTGCTCCTAGGACAGCCCCCCAGCACCAATACCCAACAATGGGTTCTGAGACCACCCCCTGCAGTGTTACCCCAAAGCAGTGCCTGGGATCTGCCCCAGCGCTACCCGAGAGCAGTGCCTGGGATCTGCCCCAGCGCTACCCGAGAGCAGTGCCTGGGATCTGCCCCAGCGCTACCCGAGAGCAGTGCCTGGGATCTGCCCCAGCGCTACCCGAGAGCAGTGCCTGGGATCTGCCCCAGCGCTACCCGAGAGCAGTGCCTGGGATCTGCCCCAGCGAGAGAGCAGTGCCGGGAACACCCCCCCCTGCAGCGGCGTCACCCGAGAGCGGCGCCAGAGACCCCCCCCCCAGCGGGACCCGAGGGCGGAGCCAGAGACCCCCCCCCGCCCGCGGGACCCGAGGGCGGCGCCAGAGACCCCCCCCCCCGCCCGCGGGACCCGAGGGCGGAGCCAGAGACCCCCCCCCCCCCCGCGGGACCCGAGGGCGGAGCCAGAGGCCCCCCCCCCCCGCGGGACCCGAGGGCGGAGCCAGAGCCCCCCCCCCCCGCGGGACCCGAGGGCGGAGCCAGAGACCCCCCCCCCCCCCGCGGGACCCGAGGGCGGAGCCAGAGCCCCCCCCCCCCCCCGCGGGATCCGAGGGCGGAGCCAGAGGCCCCCCCCCCCGCGGGACCCGAGGGCGGAGCCAGAGCCCCCCCCCCCCGCGGGATCCGAGGGCGGAGCCAGAGACCCCCCCCCCGCGGGACCCGAGGGCGGAGCCAGAGCCCCCCCCCCCCCCGCGGGATCCGAGGGCGGAGCCAGAGGCCCCCCCCCCCCCCGCGGGACCCGAGGGCGGAGCCAGAGCCCCCCCCCCCGCGGGATCCGAGGGCGGAGCCAGAGACCCCCCCCCCGCGGGACCCGAGGGCGGAGCCAGAGCCCCCCCCCCCCCCGCGGGATCCGAGGGCGGAGCCAGAGGCCCCCCCCCCCCCGCGGGACCCGAGGGCGGAGCCAGAGCCCCCCCCCCCCCGCGGGATCCGAGGGCGGAGCCAGAGCCCCCCCCCCCCGCGGGATCCGAGGGCGGAGCCAGAGACCCCCCCCCCCCCCGCGGGACCCGAGGGCGGAGCCAGAGCCCCCCCCCCCCGCGGGACCCGAGGGCGGAGCCAGAGACCCCCCCCCCCGCGGGACCCGAGGGCGGAGCCAGAGCCCCCCCCCCCCGCGGGATCCGAGGGCGGAGCCAGAGGCCCCCCCCCCCCGCGGGACCCGAGGGCGGAGCCAGAGCCCCCCCCCCCCGCGGGATCCGAGGGCGGAGCCAGAGGCCCCCCCCCCCGCGGGACCCGAGGGCGGAGCCAGAGCCCCCCCCCCCCCCGCGGGATCCGAGGGCGGAGCCAGAGACCCCCCCCCCCGCGGGACCCGAGGGCGGAGCCAGAGCCCCCCCCCCCCCGCGGGATCCGAGGGCGGAGCCAGAGCCCCCCCCCCCCGCGGGATCCGAGGGCGGAGCCAGAGCCCCCCCCCCCCCAGCGGGACCCGAGGGCGGAGCCAGAGCCCCCCCCCCCGCGGGATCCGAGGGCGGAGCCAGAGCCCCCCCCCCCCCCGCGGGATCCGAGGGCGGAGCCAGAGACCCCCCCCCCCCGTGGGATCCGAGGGCGGAGCCAGAGACCCCCCCCCCCCCAGCGGACCCGAGGGCGGAGCCAGAGGCCCCCCCCCCCCCCCCCGCGGGACCCGAGGGCGGAGCCAGAGCCCCCCCCCCCCCCCCCGCGGGACCCGAGGGCGGAGCCAGAGCCCCCCCCCCCCCCCCCCCGCGGGGACCCGAGGGGCGGAGCCAGAGCCCCCCCCCCCCGGACCCGAGGCTGACACTAGCGGGACCCGGGGGGGGGGGGGAGCGATCTGCGCAGGCGCCTGGCTCGGGGCCGCAGCACAGCATTGGTTCCGCACGCGCATGGAAGGAATTAGCAGGCCGCGGCTCTGCGCCTGCGCACTGAGTTATGCCCCGCGGGCCGCCGGACCGTCTGTCCCCGGACGGGGGGATCTGGGCGGTCGCGAGAAGAGGGGCGGGGGTCAGGAGGAGTCCTCTCTACTGTTGCCCCCCCGCAGCGGTTGCGGTGGTTCAGTCTTCCTCGCCGGTCCGCGAGACGGTGGGCGGGGCTACGTGACGCGTCGGAGGACACGTGGGGTCTCGCTTCCAGGTCCCGAGCCGGCTCTAGCCATGGGCGCGCGGCGCCGTTTGCAGCCTGCGGGCCGCTCGGTGAGCGGGGGGGCCCGGAGCGAGGGGGGGGGCGGGGTGGAGGCGGGGGGCCCCCGGAGCGAGGGGGGGGGGCGGGGTGGAGGCGGGGGGCCCCGGAGCGAGGGGGGGGGGCGGGGTGAAGGCGGGGGGCCCCGGAGCGAGGGGGGGGGGCGGGGTGAAGGCGGGGGCCCCGGAGCGAGGGGGGCGAGGTGGAGGCGGGGGCCCCGGAGCGAGGGGGGGGCGGGGGTGGAGGCGGGGGGGCCCCGGAGCGAGGGGGGGCAGGGTGAAGGCGGGGGCCCCGGAGCGAGGGGGGGGGCGGGGTGAAGGCGGGGGCCCCGGAGCGAGGGGGGGGCAGGGTGAAGGCGGGGGGGCCCCGGAGCGAGGGGGGGGCAGGGTGAAGGCGGGGGGGGCCCCGGAGCGAGGGGGGGGGCAGGGTGAAGGCGGGGGGCCCCGGAGCGAGGGGGGGGGCAGGGTGGAGGCGGGGGCCCCGGAGAGCGGGGGGGGCGGGGTGAAGGCGGGGGCCCCGGAGCGAGGGGGGGGGGCAGGGTGAAGGCGGGGGCCCCCGGAGCGAGGGGGGGGGCAGGGTGGAGGCGGGGCCCCGGAGCGAGGGGGGGGGCAGGGTGAGGGCGGGGGCCCCGGAGCGAGGGGGGGGCAGGGTGAAGGCGGGGGGGCCCCGGAGCGAGGGGGGGCAGGGTGAAGGCGGGGGGGCCCCGGAGCGAGGGGGGGGGCAGGGTGAAGGCGGGGGGCCCCGGAGCGAGGGGGGGGGCAGGGTGGCGGGGGGGCCCCGGAGCGAGGGGGGGGGGCAGGGTGAAGGCGGGGGGCCCCGGAGCGAGGGGGGGGGCAGGGTGAAGGCGGGGGGCCCCGGAGCGAGGGGGGGGGGCAGGGTGAAGGCGGGGGGCCCCGGAGCGAGGGGGGGGGCAGGGTGGAAGGCGGGGGCCCCGGAGCGAGGGGGGGGGCAGGGTGAAGGCGGGGGGCCCCGGAGCGAGGGGGGGGGCAGGGTGAAGGCGGGGGGCCCACGGAGCGAGGGGGGGGGCAGGAGGTGAAGGCGGGGGGGCCCCGGAGCGAGGGGGGGGGCAGGGGTGAAGGCGGGGGGCCCCCGGAGCGAGGGGGGGGGCAGGGTGAAGGCCGGGGGGGCAGGTGAGGCGGGGCCCGGAGCGAGGGGGGTGCAGGGAAGGCGGGCCCTGGAGCGAGGGGGGGGTTAGGGTGAAGGCGGGGCCTCGGAGCGAGGGGGGAGCCGGGGGATGGCGGGGGCCCCGGAGCGAGGGGGGGGCAGGGTGAAGGCGGGGGCCCCGGAGCGAGGGGGGGGGCAGGGTGAAGGCGGGAGGCCCTGGAGCGAGGGGGGGGGGTTAGGGTGAAGGCGGGGGCCTCGGAGCGAGGGGGGAGCCGGGGTGGAGGCGGGGGCCTCGGAGCGAGGGGGGGGCAGGGTGAAGGCGGGGGGCCTCGGAGCGAGGGGGGAGGCGGGGGCCTCGGAGCGAGGGGAGGGGGCAGGGTGAAGGCGGGAGGCCCTGGAGCGAGGGGGGGGGGCAGGGTGAAGGCGGGAGAGCCCTGGAGCGAGGGGGGGGGCAGGGTGAAGGCGGGGGCCTCGGAGCGAGGGGGGAGCCGGGGTGGAGGCGGGGGCCTCGGAGCGAGGGGGGGGCAGGGTGAAGGCGGGGGGGGCCTCGGAGCGAGGGGGGGGGCAGGGTGGAGGCGGGGGCCTCGGAGCGAGGGGGGGGGGCAGGGTGGAGGCGGGGGCCTCGGAGCGAGGGGGGGGACAGGGTGGAGGCGGGGGGCCTCGGAGCGAGGGGGGGGACAGGGTGGAGGCGGGGGCCCCGGAGCGAGGGGGGGGGCAGGGTGAAGGCGGGGGGGCCCCGGAGCGAGGGGGGGGGGCAGGGTGAAGGCCGGGGGGCCCCGGAGCGAGGGGGGGGGGGCAGGGTGGAGGCGGGGGGCCCCGGAGCGAGGGGGGGCAGGGTGAAGGCGGGGTGCCTCGGAGCGAGGGGGGAGCCGGGGTGGAGGCGGGGGCCTCGGAGCGAGGGGGGGGGCAGGGTGAAGGCGGGGGGGTCTCGGAGCGAGGGGGGGGACAGGGTGGAGGCGGGGGGCCTCGGAGCGAGGGGGGGGGGGCAGGGGTGAGAGGCGGGGGGCCCCGGTGCGAGGGGGGGGCAGGGTGGAGGCGGGGGGGCCCCGGAGCGAGGGGGGGAGCCGGGGTGGAGGCGGGAGCCCCGGAGCGAGGGGGGGGGCAGGGTGGAGGCGGGGGGGCCCCGGAGCGAGGGGGGGGGCAGGGTGGAGGCGGGGGGCCCCCGGAGCGGGGGGGGGCGGGGCTATGTCTGTCCCTCCGTGGGCGCGGGGGCCCAGAGAGCCCCGGGGCTGTGGGGCGACCCGGGCTGCAGGCCCACGCCTGTGACGTGCCTTTGCTCTCCGCACCTTGCGATCCCCCAGCAGGCCTGTGCCCAGCCCTTGCCAGCCTTCCCCGGCGCCCGAGTGCCCCCTCTGACGTGGAGCCGGACACCAGGGAGATGGTGCGGGTGCAGAATAGAAAGAAGAAAAAGTCTGGAGGCTTCCAATCTATGGGTGAGTGGCCAGTGAGAGACAATTCTCCAAGGGGCTTGGCAACGCTGCCCCTTTTCTGCAAGGCCGTTTCACATCCTGATCCCATTCACCTTCTCCTGCAGGCTTGAGTTATCCCGTGTTTAAAGGGGTTATGAAGAAAGGCTACAAAGTGCCAACACCAATCCAGCGAAAGGTAGGAGGCTCCACTGCATGCAGTGTCATTCTTACGGGGGGGGGGTTGGTAAAGCCATGGGGGGATCTCCGGAGGTGACTTCTGGAATGCTTTGTGGGGTTGAGGTGAAAGAGAAATCTCACTGTGCTGGCAAGTCTTTACTAACACTGGCTCTAGCTAGAGGTGGCTAGCACCCCTGTACCTAAGCTGTAGGTTTTAATGCTGTCCACGAACTTCAGTCTCTCCAGCTCCTCCCCCTCAAATGTTGCTAGGTTCCAAAAAGATTCAGATGTTTATGTGGATTACAATAGCATCCCTGGATAGCCCAGAGCATGAGGAGCACAGATTAAGAATCTTCCACCTGGATTGGAGCAGCATCTGTTCTTGTCTTGCAGGCCATCCCTGTGATCCTGGATGGGAAAGACGTGGTGGCCATGGCAAGGACAGGCAGTGGGAAAACAGCTTGTTTCCTCATCCCCATGTTTGAGAAGCTGAAGGTGCACAGTGCCCAGACAGGGGCACGAGCCCTCGTCCTGTCGCCAACCCGTGAGCTCGCCTTGCAGACGATGAAATTCACAAAGGAGGTAGGGACTGGGGGACGCAGCACCAGCTGTTCAAAAAGACATTAGGACTGGAGTAGCTAGGAGCTTTCTCAGAGGTGGGACTTGAGCACATGGTACACTGAACTTGTGATATGGAGAGGTGCTGCAGGACAGCCATTGCTAAAGGACTGTTTCTTGTATGACATGACTAGCCTGTGGAACTCATTGCCACAAGCTCTCATTGAAGCTAAAAATGTAGCAGAGATCCAGAAAGATGCGGATGTTTCTGTGTTGATTATGAGAACATCTGTGGATACTCCAGTGATGGATCCAGAATAAGACTGTGAAGAGAATAGAACTAGATGTGAAAAAAAATAAATGAGGGAGAACTCATCAGACTTCATCACATAAGCCACTAGGTTGGGGGTAAGGCAGGAAATGTGCCCGAAGGCAGGTTATTCCATACTGGTCCGCTAGGGTTAGAGATGGAGGCAGGTTGTAGCAACCTGATCCAAAGGCTTAGCAATATCAGCAGGGTGTGCATTCCTCCCGAGGCAGCTACGCCCCTTGCGCTGGGGTAGCCCTGACAGTTGAGGTGAAGCGTCTTTTGGTTGGGGACAAGAGGAGTGGGGAACTGGAGGCAATTGGGACTGACAATCCTGTTTCTTCTCCTGCAGCTGAGCAGGTTCACAGGCCTGAAGACTGCGTTGATTCTGGGAGGAGACAGGTAAGCCCATGGCAGTCCAGCAAGTGGCCATCCCACCGGACCCAGCTGCAGCTTATTGAAAACTGAAATGCTTGTGGATATTTTGTCAATGTGTTTTTCCCCAGAATAGGTCAGTTTCAGTGACACTCTGGAACTATTGGCTCGCTTAGTGTCCAGATGGATATTGGTCTGGCTCAGTGACGCTGCAGTGGGTAGAAACATCACAGCTGGGTCTGGAGCGGGATTGCCAGGGCTGGGCCCTTCAGACAGTTCTGTTCATTTTAAATTCTTTTCTTAAAGTGTCTTGGCCCCTGTCGGCCTGTCCCCAGTATCGGGACCTAGTCCCAGCTGCTTGCGTGCACGCGGCAGATGGCTTGCACCGGGCTCAGAGGATTTCAGAAACAGGGCGCAGAGGAAGGGCCTCATTGGGCAGCGTGCTGCTCTCTAGCCAGCCTGTTCCTGGCAAGCTGGGCTCAGGCATCCGCATGCTCAGAAATCAGCCTGGGGCAGGTGGGGCTTGGCAAAGCGCATGGGGCTCAGGTCTGCTGCTGGGCGGGTGGAGTCCTGTGCTGTCATAGCCTGCAGTATTGCTCCCATGCCTGCCCTTCTTACCAGCACCTCATGTCTGTCTCTCCTCTAGGATGGAAGACCAGTTTGCAGCTCTGCACGAGAACCCTGATATGTAAGTCTGACTGCCCGGGGCAGAGACTTGTGCTCTCCACGTGGATTGGGGGCAGGAGGTCACAGCATGGGGCCTTGTGGGTGGATTTTTTCCTTTTTCTTGGAAGTGTTGAGACCTGGAGGATGTATCCCACCCAGTTCATTCTCCAGGACTGCCCTGGGGCGACTTTGGTTAGGCTGCTGTGACTTTCTCTCACTGTGTTGTGGTAGCATCAGGAGCTCTTGCCAGAGAGCAGAGCCCTGTCCTCTGGGCACGGCGCATGCAGAACAAGCGCTCAGGTGCTGCATGCCTTGCACTCATGGTACAAATGGGGAGTGATTGCTCCGATGCCGATGGAGTCACAGCCTGGTAACCCTCTGCTTAGCCTCTGCTTCAATAAGCATCCAGACTAGCACCCATTGGTACCTCTGAGAGCATCTTCCTGTGTATACCCTGGAGGGGAGGGGAGGCGCACAGCCTGGCGATGGGGCTTCCTGGGCTGGACCTGTCACCTGATGGCCCGTGGCCTGGGCAGGCAAGGTGGATGGGAGGAAGCGGTGGCTTGTCCTGTATTGTCACTAGCTGTAGAGAGATCGCTGCAGTTTTCACGACACTCCAGCAGGACAAGTGGGTGTGGTGGCAGCTGGTATCTGTCATTCCAGAGTCATTGGCACCCCCGGGCGCCTGATGCACGTGATGGTGGAAATGAACCTGAAGCTGCACAGCGTGGAATACGTGGTGTTTGATGAAGCTGACAGGTCAGTTCCTGACATTGCAGTAGCCGGGAGTTCACTGTGGTGCGCTTGTCAGCCCCTCTGCCCCTGGAGCTCCCAGGATACCCCTCCGTCAGCCAAGTGGGGGGCGATGGTGCTTGCTGTGGCTGCATCCCATGGACGCCTGTTGGAAAGGAGCACAGGTGGGAGGGTGGATTCTCAGCTCTGGCAGGCTCCATGTGCCTGATGGGTGAGGTGCGAGGCCAGAGAGGAAGCACAAACCAGGCCAAGCATCTTGGGAGAGCAGCCAGCTGGTGAGGTGATGCCTTGGCTGTTGCTTCTGGGCAAGATCTTCCGCGTGCAGGGGCCAGCGCCAGGGCTGGCATGTGGGCTTTTAGCGCTGGGCAAAGAGAAGCTCCTTAGTGTTGAATTTAAGGGCTCATCCTGGGAGGCAGCAGCTTGCCCCTGCATATTGGGGTGAGTGGCCCCGTGCAAGCACCCCAGTGCTTTCCGGATGGTGGGGTCCCAACTGTGGCAGTGGGGTGACTTGCTGGGTGGTGTGGCTGCTGACCGTGGCATTGTTGGCTTCCTCCGCAGGCTCTTTGAGATGGGGTTTGCAGAGCAGCTGCAGGAGATCATCGCCCGGCTCCCCGAGGGCCGCCAGACCCTGCTTTTCTCTGCCACGCTCCCCAAGCTGCTTGTGGAGTTTGCTCGGGCTGGTAAGGAACAGCCCCATGCAGGGAAGGGGAGGTAACAAGCGGAATGGCTGTAGCTATGATGACCTGCCCTTCTAGGGCAGGGGAAGGGTTCCCCACCTGCTCTGCCCTATTGGCCGAGGACCAGGTGGATCCGTGCTGCCTGTGCCTCTTCAGTTCAGAGCACTTTGCCCGTGCTGCTTGGCAAGCGAATGCCAGTGCTTGTGAAAGCTGGCAGCTGGCTGCACGCAGGGCTGGCCTGCGCTGGCAGATCTCCCCCCAACTTGCAGCACCCCTAAAAACGAGTCTGCTGCCACACCTGACAGCCTGCGGCCCTTCCCCTTGTGCCAGCTCACGCTCCCCGCCTCGCTCACAGGTCTCACGGAGCCAGTCTTGATCCGGTTGGACGTGGACACAAAGCTCAGTGAACAGCTCAAGGTGAGGCTCGCTTGGCGTTCGCGCGGGCTGGGACCTGTCCAGCGTGTAGGGCGAATGAGCTAGCAGGAGGTGGATGCTTGGACGGGCGACGAGGGAGCAGTATGCAAATTTTGCCCAAGCAGGGAGGCCACAGCTAGCAAGAGACGTGGAGGGGAACGAAGGGTTTCTAGAGGTATCTTAGCAGAAGGCTGAGGAAGGTGTAGGACCCTTGTGGAATGGGCGAGGCAGCCTGACACCATGTGGGAAAAGCTGGAGAAGTCAGTACTTTGTGCCCTGGTCTCCACAGACAAGATCTGCTCCCAGGCGGCTGCGTTGGGCGGCGCAGTGTGGGGACAGAACAGGTGAAGGACTGTTGAGAGAAGCTGGGTGTACTCAAGTCCAGGGCTCAAATCGAAGGCATCTGAGGGTGCTGAGGGAGTTGGCTGATGTGACTGCAGAGCTGTTGGCCGTTATCTTTGAAAATCCCCGGGACTCGGGAGAGGTCCTGGGTGATTGGAAAAAGCGAATGTTGTGCCCATCCCTTAAAGAGAGAGAGAAGGCGAATCCGGGGAACAGACCAGCCAGCCTCCTCTCAGTCCCTGGAAAAGTCCTGGAGCAGGAATGGAATCCTCAAGGAATCCAGTCTGAAACACTTGCAGCTGACCAGGAACTGTCCACAGGGATTCCCCAAGGGCAAGTCCTGCCTGGCCACTTCTGTGTCTGGGGAGATGGGGAAAGTGTTCGATGCCAGACCTTTGGCTGCGGCCTCCCATAGGACTCTGGCCAGCAAGTTCAGGAAGTATGGCTTGGATGGATGGTGGATAGAAAGCAGGCGAGATTGGTGGACTCAACAGCTGGTCCAGGAGGCAGCCAGTATAAGCGGAGTGTTCCAGGGTCCTTCCTGGGGCCTCTTGTTCAAAATCTCCATTCGTGCTCTGGCGGAGGGGATGGGCTGCACCCTCAGCGAGTTTGCGGTGGGGGGAAGCGGTAGATACACTGGAGGATGGGGTAGGATCATGGCGTACTGGGCTGCCTTAGGAGGAGCATTGTCGCCAGTTGTAGGGAAGTGACTATTCACCTCTGTTTGGCACTGGGGAGGCCACAGCTGGAGTTTTGCATCCATTTCTGGGGCTCCCGCTATGGACAGGAGGAGGACACGTTGGCCAGAGCCCAGCGGAAAGCAAACATGATTCGGGGCTGGAGCGCGTGAGCTGCGAGGGGAGGCTGAGGGACTGGGCAGAAGAGCGGAGCGAGGGGGCATTTGATCGCAGCCTGCAGCTCCCAGAAGGGGGTTCCAGAGAGGCTGTTCTCGGGGGCAGATGGCAGAGCAGAGCGAGGAGCAACGGGCTCCAGTCCCCATCTCTAGAGGTTCACGCCCTGGCTGGGATGACTGTTGGGGCTGGGCCTGCTTTGAGCAAGTAGTTGGACTGCGTGGCCTGAAGTTTCTTCCAGCCCTTGGATTGTGTGCAGCACCGCCTGCATTGTTAGCCCCATCACGCCTGCCTTGGGTAGCTTCCAGGGGGCTCCTACACTGCCCTGCCCTACCCTACCCCTCTCTCTGCTGACAGACGGCCTTCTTCCACGTGCGTCCGGATGACAAGCCGGCCGTGCTGCTGCACCTGCTGAGGAACGTAGTGAGGCCTCAGGACCAGACGCTTGTCTTCGTGGCCACCAAGCACCACGTGGAGTACCTCAAGGAGGCAAGGCGGGGAACCAGTGTGCCGGCTGGAGCTCTGGGAGGGCGATGGGGGACACAGTGCTGAGACCAAAGCAGAGGGGGGCTCTGACCAAACCCTGTGGGAAAAGACGGAGCTGGCGGTGCTGCTCTCCCTTCAGCAGGGGTGTGGTGGCGCTGGTCCTGCCCCTTCCTTAGCCCCGTGGCTGCAGCCGGCCACGGGCAGACCTAGCACCCGGCTAGTTGCGCTCCTGCTGCGTAGGCTCCAGGAGAGCTCTAGGGGTCTGCGTGGGATCGGAGATAAGCCCAGGTTTCCTTCCCGAGGGCTCCTGCCTGACTCCAGGATGCTGCTCGTCAGCAGAGCCCCGTGTCGCCGGGAGGAGGCTGGTGGGCGGGTCCAGCCTTTGTATGGGAGGGGAGCAGCCGCTCGATGGAATCTCTCCTCCCTTCTGCTGTCTGCCTTGGCTCTGCCTTTTCTTGTCCCCTCTCCCGCTGGGGGCTGGGCAGTGAGCCCTGCTCTACCCTCCTCTCTCCAGTTGCTGACAGCTCAGGGCGTGAGCTGTGCCCATGTCTACAGCTCCCTGGACCAGGCAGCCCGGAAAATCAACATCGCCAAGTTTGTGCAGGGCCAGTGCGCGGTGCTGATCGTCACTGACGTGGCTGCCCGCGGCATCGACATCCCCATGCTGGACAATGTCATCAACTATAGCTTTCCTGCCAAGGCCAAGCTGTTCCTGCACCGCGTCGGTGGGTGTCTGGGAGAGCGGGGGGGCACAGCCTGCCGTCCTGCTCCCATCGATCTGCCCCTCCCGCCCTGGCCACGGCTGCGCCAGGCTGCCAAAGGCCACAGGGGAGGGAAGCCGTCCCTCTGCTGCCTGGCCTCCCTGCTGTCTGGGCAGGGCTGGGCCCTGTGCAGCACTTTGGGTGGGAGGGGAACAGGAACATCTATCTGTAGGGCTAGGACTAGAGTCGCCATCTGCAGCGGGCATGGCAGCCTAACACCAGCCCTTCTCTGAGCAGCAGCTTGGCTCCTTGGCCTCAGTCCCTGCCTGCAGCCAGAGCAGGCACAGCAGTCGTGCCCCGCGGGCTCTGCAGCCACGGAGGTAGCGCGGTGCTAGCGTGCCTTGCTTTCCCTCCCAGGCCGCGTGGCCCGCGCCGGCCGCAGTGGGACAGCCTACTCCCTGGTGGCACCGGATGAGACCGCCTATGTCTTTGACTTGCACCTGTTCCTGGGGCGCCCGCTCACCCTTGCCAGCCCCCACGAGAAACCCTCAGGTAAGGGCCCAGAGGTGCCGTTGGGGCTGTCACTCAGCATCCCTGCTGGGGTTGGGCCTCACACAGGCAGAGTGGCCCCATGGCTCCCGGAGCCCTGGGTCTGTCAGGGTCATGGCTCGCTGCCCGGGCTGGGGTGAGGAAGCATCTTGTGTGTCTGTGCTGGGGGCTCTGGCAGTGACCCTGAGCTCCCCTGCAAGGCAGAATGTGCTCACGGGAGGGGGACTCACTGTTCCCCGGCCTTGCTCACTGCGTCCCTCAGCGCTGATGTACCCTGGCTCAGGGCGGTGACTGCAGCTTCCTCCCACTGGACCTCTCCCTCTGTGTCCCCAGGACCCCAGGTGCTGTGCCCATGCTGCTGTCCAGTCTGGAATGGCTCTTCGGAGGGGCAGTGGGCAGGCTGGGGTGTGGGAATGCCCTGGGCCAGTCCCAGCCCAGACCCCCATAGCAGACTGCTGCTGAGGCCCTGCACTGGCTGCGAGCCGTGGCCAGGTGGGATGGGCTGAGGTGTGGGCCCCGTGGGCAGAGGCTATGGGTTCCCAGCCCCTTGTGTCCCACTGCAGACAGGGACGGGGTGCTTGGCAGAGTCCCCCAGAGCGTGGTCGATGACGAGGAGTGTCTGCTACTCGCTGAGCGCGAGCGCTCGCTGGACCTGCAGAGCCTGCACCGGGTGTCGGAAAACGCACACAAGCAGTACCTCAACTCCCGGCCTGGCCCCTCGCCGGCGTCCGTCAAGAGGGTGAAGGAGCTGGACTTCTCCCTGCTGGGCATCCATCCACTTTTCAGTGAGTGCCTGGCTCTGTCTGCTGCCTCCGGGGCTGGCGGGGCCCCCGGCGGCGCCCGCGCTGGGCTCGCGGGGCGGGGCCCCCGGCGGCGCCCGCGCTGGGCTCGCGGGGCGGGGCCCCCGGCGGCGCCCGCGCTGGCGGGAGCAGGGACTGTCCCACAGCCCTGGGAGGCTGGGCCTGGGGAGAATGCACATGGGGGTGCTGGGCGCTCACTGCTCGTGTCCTGGCTCGCAGGCTTGTGCTTCGAGGGGGAGGAGCTGGAGAGACTGAAGTTCGTGGACAGCATTAAAACCTACAGGTCCAAAGCCGTGAGTACAGGCCTGGGCCCTACCTCGCGGGGACCGAGCGGCCAGCAGTGCTGCCTCATGGCAGCGCCCGTGACCCCGCCAGGGTGCCCTGAGGTGCTGTGCCTGAGCTCGGTGGGGGAAGGCTGTGCCCTATGGGTGCTGCCCCTCCGCTGAGATGCAGCTGCAAGGGAGCTGGGGCTCGGCGCTCTCAGGTCTGGGAAGACCCCTCCCTGCTGCCTCCCTTTCGCCCTTGGGCTCCAAGCGGAGCCCCAGGAGGGCGGGGGAGGGCCCTGGGCAAGCAGCGCTCACGGCTTCTCTCGGACCAGACCATCTTTGAGATCAACGCCACCAGCAAGACCCTGGCCAGCAACGTGATGCGCGCCAAGCGGAGCCGCGACCGCAGCCTCGTCACCAAGTACCGGAGGGAGCAGCAAGAGAGGCGGGCTGGGGCTGCACTGCGAGGCCGGGACCCAGCAGCTCCCGCCCCTGCAGAGGAGGAAGGAGACCTCTGGGTATGGCCTTCGGGCGCCAGGACTGTGCGGACGTGGGCATTGCCAGCCTGCGGACCACGTCTGCACCAGGGCCTGCCTGAGGTCCATGGGGCAGTCAGAGTCTGTGCTGGGATGGGGGCTGGGCCTCTGCTGGCTAAGTGGCCCTTCTCTCTGGCGTGCGTGTCCCAGGAGGGGTTTGCCTCTGTGGTGGGCAGGAAGCGGAAGCGGCAGCAGCAGGGAGAGGCCGCCGCGAAGAAGCCGCGGGACGAGGAGTTCTACATCCCATACCAGCCCAAGGACTTGGAGAGCGAGCGGGGGTGAGCCACTTCGCCAGCTGCAGGACCCCTGCGTCTCCCCGCTCCCCAGACCTGTCTGACCTCTGCCTTTCCCCCACGTGCAGGCTGAGCGTCGGTGGAGAGAGCAGCGCCTTCGAGCAGCAGGCTTCTGGCGCCGTGCTCGACCTGCTGGGGGACGAGACCCACAGCATGAACAAGAGCACACAGCTGCTCCGCTGGTAAGTTCCTGGCCTGGCGCCCCTCGCCCGCGGCACTAGTGCCTCTTGGGGCTGGGGCATTGTTACTTGTGACCCGGGGGCTGGAGGGAGGAGTGCTCAGTCTCCTGGGTGGGGCTGAGCTAAGCCAGCGAGCCCCATTCCACCCTGCTGCCCTGCCCCATGCAGGGACCGCAAGAAGAAGCGGTTTGTGAGCAAAACTGGCCAAGAGGAGAAGAAGAAAATCTGCACCGAGAGTGGCAGGCGCATCAGTGGCTCTTACAAGAAAAACCTGTATCCTTCCTGCCTTGAGAGGGGGCGCGGGTGTCCAGCTGTGCCCAAGGGGCTCTTGCCCTCTGCCCTCCCAGCGCTTCCTGAGCGCAGGGCCCTGCGGTGACGGCACAGGGCGCATGTCTGTGTGGCAGGGAGCTGTGTTCAGCAGCAAGGGGCTGAGCGCTTCTGTGGCTGCTTGGCAACGGAGGCCGGCCCATTGCGCTACTGGCCGCTGCTGAGCCTTGCAGCTGGTGATCCCACTGCTCGGGGCTTGGCCTGCCAAGGGGCAAACCAGGGCAGAGAGCGCGCGACTGCCAGCCCAGCCCTCGGGGCCCTCTTCCTCAAAAGGCTGGGGGAGCTGGGGCGTTCAGGCGAGCAGACATTGTGGAGGCTTAGCCCCCCTTAGCTCGCCGTCCCAGCTACGAGAACTGGAAGAAGAAATACAAAGTGGAGGAGCGGGACTCTGAGGAAGAGGTGGCGAGTGAGCCAAGAGGTGGGATGCACCGCAGGAGCAGAGGTGAGTGCCTAGGATCAGGGCCACGGCCGGTCCCGGGGGTGGAGACCTGAGGGGTGGCTGATATGCAGGTCAGTGTTGCTGTTTTCGCCACAGGGCTGCGCTCTGTGGCGTGGATCTCGAGCTCAGTCTCCGCCTGGCCCCCTGGCCTTGGGGCGGGTGTGGGGACTGAGCAGTGGGAGAATGCCTGCAGAGGGCTCTGAGTAACTTGCTCCCCCCCCAGGAGGCCAGCGGCTGCCCCGCACCCCAGAAAAGCATGGCCCCCAGCAGGGAAAGGGGCGGTCCGAGCTGAAGAGCAAGCAGCAGATCCTGAAGCAGAGGAAGAGGGTGGCCAAGCAGAACTTTCTGCAGAAGGGCGGCCTGAGGCAGCTGAAAGCCAAGAACCGGCAGCGGGTGCAGGACCTACGCAGGGCAGCGTTCGGCCGTGGCACTGCCAAGAAGGGGAAAATGAGGAAGAGGATGTAAAAGCTGGAGTGTGGGAGGGCCGCAGGCCCGACCTGAGCAAGGGGCTGATGGTGAGCCACTGCCCTCTCAGACTCACTCATCTGGGCAGGGGACATTAAATGATGCTCTGGTTGTTTTTCAGTTTGTTGGATGTTGTGACGTAGTGGGGGTACCTGGCTGGTTTCTATGCTGCTGGCTCTGGGGGAACCCCCACTGGCTGCCGTGGGTACCACGACCCAGCAAAACAGGATGAGTCACTATGCAAACCAGTGGCCAGACACCCCCCATGGAGAGGAACAAAGGAAGGTGGATGCTGCCCTGGCTGGGGGGCAGGGCTGGAAGTTAGTGAGTGGGTGGCTGGCTGTCCGAGGGCATGGATGAGACAGCCTAGGGAGAGGAGCTGGAGTTTTAGGGGCCCAGTCTCCCCCATCTCAAGGGGGCCTGAGGCATCCTAGCCCAGTTCCTGTAACCAGATTACATCTGTGCTGCGCTGTGCTGGAGGAGCAATAAACCACCCTCAATTCCACTGGCTGGTACAGTCTGTTTGTGCCATTTCGGGGTGCAGGAGACAGGGAACCCCCAACGTGCCGTCACAGATGTTTGTCCCAAGTGAGCCCAGAGGCAGGGGGAACTGGAGGGAGCTGCTGGCTTTTGGGGGAGGGGGAGGACTGCCTTTCTCTTTAATCAGTGCCTCCTGGAAGTCCCCAGCCAAGATATATGGGAAGGCATAGTGAGAAAGCAATGAGTTGGGTCTCCAGCCTGCCAGGCCAGTGCTTCCACTGCCTCTCAGGAGCCCTTGCTGCTGGGAACGCAGAAGCGGCTCCGGTAGCTGACCACGGCTTGTGGCGTTGCTGGAGGTGAGAACAGGCGCCCAGGGGGCGGGCGGAGCGCAGAAGCGGCTCTGGTAGCTGACCACGGCTTGTGGCGTTGCTGGAGGTGAGAACAGGCGCCCAGGGGGCAGGCGGAGAGCAGAAGCGGCTCCGGTAGCTGACCACGGCTTGTGGCGTTGCTGGAGGTGAGAACAGGCGGGCGGAGCGCAGAAGCGGCTCCGGTAGCTGACCACGGCTTGTGGCGTTGCTGGAGGTGAGAACAGGCGCCCAGAGGGCAGGCTGAGCGTAGAAGCGGCTCCGGTAGCTGACCACGGCTTGTGGCGTTGCTGGAGGTGAGAACAGGCGCCCAGGGGGCGGGAGGTGAGAACAGGCGCCCAGGGGGCGGGCTGAGCGCAGAAGCGGTTCCGGTAGCTGACCACGGCTTGTGGCATTGCTGGAGGTGAGAACAGGCACCCAGGGGGCAGGAGGTGAGAACAGGTGCCCAGGGGGCGGGCTGAGCGCAGAAGCGGCTCCGGTAGCTGACCACGGCTTGTGGCGTTGCTGGAGGTGAGAACAGACGCCCAGGCGGCGGTCGGAGCGCAGAAGCGGCTCCGGTAGCTGACCACGGCTTGTGGCGTTGCTGGAGGTGAGAACAGGTGCCCAGGGGGCAGGAGGTGAGAACAGGCGCCCAGGGGGCGGGCTGAGCGCAGAAGCGGTTCCGGTAGCTGACCACGGCTTGTGGCGTTGCTGGAGGTGAGAACAGGCGCCCAGGGGGCGAGAGGTGAGAACAGGCGCCCAGGCGGCGGGCGGAACGCAGAAGCGGCTCCGGTAGCTGACCACGGCTTGTGGCGTTGCTGGAGGTGAGAACAGGCGCCCAGGGGGCGGGAGGTGAGAACAGGCGCCCATTATCCCTTTGTTAATGATTCCTCACATCCTGTTTGCTTTTTTGACTGCCCCTGTACACTGCGTGGACGTCTTCAGAGAACGATCCACAATGACTCAAAGGTCTTTTTCCTGATTAGTTGTAGCTACATTAGCCCCCATCATACTGTACGTATAGTTGGGGTTATTTTTTCCAATGTGCATTACTTTACATTTATCCACATTACATTTCATTTGCTATTTTGTTGCCCAATCACTTAGTTTGGTGAGATCTTTTTGAAGTTCTTCACAGTCTGCTTCGGTCTTAACTATCTTGAGCACTTTAGTATTGTCTGCAAATTTTGCCACCTCAGTTTACCCCTTTTTCCAGATCATTTATGAATAAGTTGAATAGGATTGGTCCTAGGACTGACCCTTGGGGGACACCACTAGTTACCTCTCTCCATTCTGACAATTTACCATTTATTCCTACCCTTTGTTTCCTGTCTTTTAACAGTTCTCAGTCCATGAAAGGACCTTCCCTCTTATCCCATGACAACTTAATTTACTTAAGAGCCGTTGGTGAAGGACCTTGTCAAAGGCTTTCTGGAAATCTAAGTACACTATGTCTACTCGATTCCCCCTTGTCCATGTTTGTTTGACCCCTTCAAAGAACTCTAATAGATTAGTAAGACATGATTTCCCTTTACAGAAACCATGTTGACTTTTGCCCAACAAATTATGTTCTTCTATGTGTCTGACAATTTTATTCTTTACTATAGTTTCAACTAATTTGCCCGGTACCAATGTTAGACTTACTGGTCTGTAATTGCTGGGATCGCCTCTAGAGCCCTTTTTAAATATTGGTGTTACATTAGCTATCTTCCAGTCATTGGGTACAGAAGCTGATTTAAAGGATAGGCTACAAACCATAGTTAATAGTTTCTCAATTTCACATTTGAGTTTTCAGAACTCTTGGGTGAATGCCATTCGGCCCTAGTGACTTGTCACTGTTAAGTTTATCAGTTTGTTCCAAAACCTCCTCCAATGGCACCTCAATTTGGAACAATTCCTCAGATGTCACCTACAAAGGACGGGTCAGGTTTGGGAATCTCCCTAACATCCTCAGCCATGAAGACTGAAGCAAAGATTTTATTTAGTTTCTCCGCAATGACTTTATTGTCTTTAAGTGTCCTTTTGTATCTTGATCATCCAAGGGCCCCACTGGCTATTTAGCCGGCTTCCTACTTCTGATGTACTTAAACATTTTATTACCTTTTGAGTTTTGGGCTTGCTGTTCTTCAAACTCCCTTTTGGCTTTTCTTATTACCTTTTTACACTTAATTTGGCAGTGTTTATGCTTCTTTCTATTTTCCTCACTAGGATTTGACTTCCACTTTTAAAAAGATACCTTTTTATCTTTCTGCTTCTTTTACATGGTTAAGCCTTGGTGTCTCTTTTTTAGTTTTTTTACTGCCTTTTTTAATTTGGGGTAAACATTTAAGTTGAGCCTCTATTATGGTGCCTTTGAAGAGTGTCCGTGCAGCTTGCAGGGATTTTACTTTAGTCCCTGTGCCTTTTAATTTCTGTTTAACTAACCTCCTCGTTTTTGCACAGTTCCCCATTTTGAAATTAAATGCCACAGTGTTGGGCTGCTGAGGGGTTCTTCCCAGCATAGGAATGTTGAATGTTGTTATATTATGGTCACTATTTCCCAGTGGTCCTGTTATAGTTACCCCTTGGACCAGATCCTGCGCTCCACTCAGGACTACATCGAGAATTACTTCTCCCCTTGTGGATTCCTGTACCAGCTGCTCCAAGAAGCAGACGTTTAAGGTATTGAGAGATTTTTCTCTCTGCATTTCCTCCTGAGGTAACGTGTTGCTGATCCGAGCTGCCACGTGACCTTTGATGGCAGCAGTAGCAGGGTAACATGCCAGTTTAGTTCCCTGTTGCCTGTTCCACCATTCCTTCCCAATTCCATCAGCTGTGTGTGAGGCAGAAAGAAAAGCCAATGCTACAAGCAGGGACCTGGGTTACATCACCATCCCAATCAGCTGAGTCGGTGAATACATGATCACACAGCCCACCATGCCCCCAAGGCTGAGAACCTGCCCAGATGCTTTCCGCGGCACAGCAGGGAGTGTTTGTCTCCTGAACTCCATCTAGGGAGTTCTGCGTACATAAAAAGATGGCAGATCTCCCAAAGGCAAATGAATAAAGGTGCAATGGGTAAGCAAATAGAGCAGTTAGAGAGAGATATTTCAGTCCCGTGCAAGAGGCGGCATGTGGGATCCCTGAGCCACTCGTGTGCAGGGAGAACACTTCACTCGCTTGAGTTTTAAATGTTTCCTGGGTCCCCTCTGCCGTTCTGTCCTGCTAAGGCCTGGGGGGCAGTATGCAGGACACACATTGTGAGCAGAGCAGGATTTGCTTTTAAAAGTTGTCTTGCCTTTTTTTCAGCCTAAATTGAACTAAGCTTTGTATCACAGCCAATGTAACTAACGGACTGTGCTTTTTTATTCCACTGAACAATTATTTCTCTGGGCTTTCGATCTCCTTGCTGTGCATGCAATGCAGATACAACAGCCACTGAGCTCAGGGCATATCTGGCTGGAGAAACCCACCCAGTCTAGCTTGATGAGCCCCGCTGTTGTGAGTGCATGCAGTCAGTTTGCATTTTGGAGTGTTGTTTCATTAAATCCAGGCCCTGAAGAAGTAACCTCTTCTCCAGGGTCAGGCACCTGCTACTTAACACCTGCATTGCTCAAGGAGGGAGTCAAGCACTTGCTCTAGAGGGGCTGTGCCTGGTCTTACTGAAGAAGGTTGGAAGACTCCAGACCTCGGGTGCTTGGTGCAGCAGAAGGCAGAACTGATAACTGGCAATAGCGGAGGAGCAGAGATTTCTGTCCCAGGCACGTCAGCAGAGTTTGGATACTTGGGGCTGTCCAGGTGACGAGGAATGTTGTCTACAGAAGTTGAGAGCATCCGCAAAGGCTGCAGGTGCCATTACGCGGCGGGGCAGCTGCTGTGACGGGTCTGGTTGCTGTTGGCGCAAGGCCATGGAGCCTGGAACAGAAAACAAATGGGTGCTGTAGCACAGGGGAAGCTGCTGCCAGTTCTGCTGTCGTACTGCTATTGGGCTTACCTAGCTTAAGTCTTGACTACCCTACGCCCACTCCAGGGCTGGACATGGCTAGGCTTGGGTCTGGTGTGCAGGGTGAGGGGAGACCCAGACTTTAGGGCCAGGTACACAAGCATGGTACCTGGCTAGGTTACCACCTTAGTTTATAAGGTGCTGCAGGACTCCTCAGCATTTACAAGCATGGTTAGCGCTCCTCAGGCTCGGCCTGGATCTTGGCTCTGTGGCCTGAACCCTACAGCCCGCTAGTGCCCCTTGGCCCAGTTCAGTTCCCCGGCGTTTCACTGCAGACACTGGCTCCCAGTCCTGGAGGCTTTCCCCACTGTGGATTTGGGGGGACTCGCCAAGCCTTTTACTGGCTCTAATGGATGCTTAGGGTGGTGGCACCCTCCCCAGCCACTGGCCACATTGGCAAGTCTTGGTGGGGAAATGCTGCATTCATTCCTGCCTGGCTCAGGCTTTCTGGGCTGGTGCAGGGTAAACTCCTTGGGGCAGGAATTGTAGGTGACGGGGGGAATAGGGAGTCAGTGCTACAATGGGGCTTGGTCCCCTGGAAATCAGCTGTTGTAATGCAGTGTCCAGGGGCAGAGGATGTAAAGCAACTGCCCAAAGCCAGCCCCTGCAGCCAACTCACAGCAGGGGCTGAGCGGGGAGGCTGCTGCAGGGCTTAGCTGGTGGCAGCCGGCGAGGGCTGGCTGGCAGATGCAGGCTCCCCTTTGCGGAGGTCAGCAAGGATGTCAGCCAGGTCGAGCAGGCAGAGCTGGACCTGATGGAGGCAGAGCAAGGTTCTTTGGAAAGGCCTCACCTGGATCCCGCCTCACTCATGTAGTGCAGGGGGCCAGGGTTCCTGCGGGGGAGATGCCCAAACTCAGGGCTTCCCCAGGGCCAGACGAATGGGAACCGGAGCTAGTCGGTGTGAGCTGGCTGGGGCATAGAGGTGGGGGAAGCAGGGGACTGAGGTGCTTACCTGACAGCTTCTGGGGTGGGGGGAGACAAGTGACCAGCTAATGGGAGGGGTGGGGGGAAAGCCTTGGCAAGCGCAGAACTGCCCATGCAGGGGCCCTAGCGCTGGGCCGGGGGGGGGGGAGCTTCACCGGCCAGCCAAAGGGCCGCCACAGGTCCCCAGCCCTGCTTTAAAGGGGAAATCCCAGTTCCTCCAGTGCAAGAGCAGGCTGCTATAATAAAAGGGCCCCCCCCGGCATAATGGCCTCAGGTACAGGAACCTGTCCTGCCGCGGGAGGGGCACGAGAGGGAGTACTGGCTCCTGCGGGGCCAGCCTAGGCGTGTTCCGGGGCCCGGAGCGAGCCCTCGCAGCGGGGGGCTGCCCCACTGACCACGTCAAGCTGGGTTTCCGTGTCCTCCAGGGGGACGTTCACCGGCAGCTTCATCTGCTTCAGCGCCAGCTGGAAGAGGTTCAGGGTGGCCATCCTGATCTGCCCCAGCTGCAGGGTCTTCCTGGCAGCCGTGCTCTGGATCTCGGTCCACTTGGATTCCTGCAGGGGGTGGGAGTGCAGGGCTAGGGGTGCCCCCCGGCTTCCTGTCCTGGCCACACACTTCTCCAGACTGTGCAGGAGGGCCCTTGGCTCCCTTCCTGGAGCGGTGGCACCTGCCCAGCCATCTCCGTGCACCAGGGCTGGGATGAGGCACCTGCCTTGGGCGAGTGGATTGATGGCTGGTGCAGCTTGGAGGCCTGGCTGAAGTGCGAGTCCTTGTCCCTGGCCATGCCTGCTCCCTCGGCACCCTGCTCGCTAGAGCAGGAGTTACCAGCATGTGGCTGGGGCGAGTCTGGCGTCCTCCATCAGGGACTGGGCCCAGGTCACTCAGCCCTCTCCAGCCTCGCTGCCACGTTCTGTGGGGGGCAGGAGCGGTTCCACACGGCCTCCCCACCCGTGGTGTGTGGCTGGGGAAGGGTGGCGCCTCTCCAGCTCAGGGTGGGGCAATGCGGTGCAGGTTGAAACTCACACCATGGCTGTTGCAGGACCAGAGAGATCTGGCGGAGGGCTGGTGCCTGGGAGCCCTGTGGGAGCCTGAGGCATGGCGGCAGGGGGGCTGCCCAGCAAGGTGTGGGGGGATGGACCAGAAATGACCTTCCCTGGTCTGGCCAAATCCCTCCTCCAGGTCCCGAGGGGAGGGTGCTGGGCCAGGGAGGTCCAACCTGTAGGTGCAGCAAGGGCCCATCCCGGTGGCGGGTGAGGGTCACGGAAGAGGACTGAGGCCCCTGCCGCTTGGCCACGTGTCCTCACCCCAAAAGGCTGAAGGAGCCTCTAGAGAACTTCCCAGACCCCAGCTTCACAGGGCCGGTGGAGCATCCGACCGGGCCTGCACCCCTCTGCCCCGGCAGACTGGAGCGCTACATGCTCCCCACTCACCCACTGGTGCACCTTGGCCCGGGCCTGCTCCCGCTGGGCCTGCAGCACAGCTAGCTGGTTGTTGAGCTGCATGACCTTGCTGCGGCTCTGCTCCAGGTACTGCTGCAGCTGGGCACGTGCCTCCTCCATCGCCTCCCGGCCCCCCTGGTCCCGCTGCAGCAGGGCTGCGCGGGTGGCAGCCAGGGTCCTGGCATGGCTGATCAGCGCCCGCGTCTCCTGAAACTGAGCCGGGATGCGGGGAGGGGTGCTCATCAGTACAGAGCAGGCCTGCAGCCTGGGGACCGGTTCTTTAGGGGTCAGCAGGGCTGTCATGCTGCCAGCTTCTCCACTGCAGACCAGGGGCCTGCCTGCCCCCTCCCCCTTGTGATCCTTCCTTCCCTGCCAGCCCCACCTCCAACCACTGCTGCACCGGCATCTCCTCCAGCAGCTCTGGGTGCAGTGGCCAGGTCCCCATGGGTCATCAGGGTCTGAGCCAGAACCTGCTGCATCCCCCTTGCAGAGAGTGGCTGGGAGGTGCCTGGAGGGGCCGGGCACTTGTTGGGGCTCCGGCAGAGGGCCGGGGCGGCGAGGAGGCGGGAGTGACGGATGCCGTGGCCCTGGGGGGGTCGAGGGAGATGGGAGCTGTGGCCCAGGACTTGGCAGCAGTGATCCAGGGGAGGCGGGTGTGGGAGCCTAGGAGAGGGAGTTCCTGCACTTCTCAGTGGGGGAGGGATGGAGCATGGGCAGGCGGTGCCCAGCACTGGGAGTGGCAATAGCTGAGGATGGGTCAGTGCAGAGCTGGGCAGGGCTCAGGTAAGAATTGGACAATGGGAGAGTTGGCAGAGGGCCCCCCACCGGACCCACCCCCAGCATCTCCCTGCAGAATCCCCCCACCTGCTCTGTCTTCTCCAGCACCCCCTGGAGATAGCTCTGGAAGACAGCATGGGCTTCCAGGCACCGCTGCAGCCTGTTCCTCTCCCGAAGCAGCTGGATCACCTCCTGGCGTAACTGCAAGGCCTCCACGTTCTTCTGCGCCACCTGCTCCCGTTGCTCCTTCGCCTTGTGCAGTGCCCGGCTGCGCTTTGAATCGTTCTCCTGCCACCCACAACACAGGTAACCCAGTAACACCAGAGCACCACCACACCAAGCCTGCAGGAGCTGCTGGCAGTGGGTTACAACCTCGACTCGTGACAGTGTGGCTGCTGCACTGGCTCCCCACTGCTCATACGCCCTGTCTGTGTGTATGGCAGGGAATCAGCCATGGGCAGGGCTCCAAATGCACTGGAGTCTGGAACCAAGACGTGTAGCTGAGAGCAGAGCCCAAACTGGACCCTGGTAGCTGCAGGCTCTGTGGCCAAGGTCAGTGGTAGTGCCTGGATTTGCAGAGAGGAAATTCAGAGAAAATGTGGACATGGCAGACGTGCTAAGGACTATTGTTTCGGTTGGACACCTAACATTGCGAGTGCCAGGGAAAATGGGCGGGGTAAGAGGCGAACCTAGGAGAAGTTAAACGTTTCTTAGACACGTTGGATGTCTTCAAGTCACCAGGGCCTGATGAAATCCATCCTAGAACGCTAAAGGAACCAACTGAAGAGACATCTGAGCCATTAGCAAGTCTCTGTAAAGTGAGGGCAGGTGGGAAAGATTGCAGACCGATAGAAAAGGGCAAATCTAGTGCCAATCAGTAAGAAAGGGAAAAGACCAGGCAGCTTAATTTTAGTTTTTCAGTAACCTCAGAAAGAGAATGGAGCAAATAATGAAGCAATCAATTTGCAAACATCTAGAAGATAATAAGGTGATAACTAGCAGCACGGAAATAAAGAACAACTCACATCAAACCAAGCTAATAGCTTTGGCAGGGTAACAAGCTTTGTGGATGGGAGGAAGCAGTAGATGTGGCCTATCTCAACTTTAATAAGGCATTTGGTACTGTCTCACATGGTCTTCTCATAAACAAACTAGGGAAATCCAACCTAGTGGAACTGCTCTATGGTGTGTGTATAACTGGTTAGAGATTGGTCCCAGAGAGGGGTTCCTGGTGGTTCACCGTCAAGCTGGAAGGGCATATCGAGCAGGATCCTGCTGGGATCAGTTCTAGGTCCAGTCTTGTTCACACAGGGACACACTTATAAAGTCTGTGGATGATCCAAAGCTGGGAGGGGTTGCCAGGGCTTCGCAGGAGAAGGTCATAAGTCAAACTGATCCAGACCAACTGGAGAAAGGGTCTGAGGTCAATGGGATGAAATGCAAGAAGGACAAATGCAAAGTGCTCCACTTAGGGAGGAAGGAACAATCAGTTGCACACAAACAAAATGGGAAATGACAGGCTAGGGAAGAGCAGTGGGGAAAGGAATCTGAGGGTTATAGTGGACCACAAGCTAATGTGAGTTCATGCTTTAACTGTTGCAACTGGCCCCGTCCCATGTAATTCTGGGATGTATCACCAACAGCATTGTGAGCAAGACACGAGGAAGCATTCCCTTATTCCGCTCTGCACTGGTTAGGCCTCAGCTGAAGTCTTGTGTCCAGTTCTGGGCCCCACATTTCAGGAAAGATGTGGAGAACTTGGCGGAGGTCCAGAGAAGAGCAACAAAAATGACTAAAGATATAGAAAACATGAGCTATGAGGGAAGATTTAAAAAACTGATTTTGAGAGGAATAAGGGATCTTCCGGAAAAGGCTTTATTTTCCAAAAGATCCCGTCTAGACTGGCGCTTTTCTCCGGCAAAGCCCAGAGCCGGAAAAAAGCAGCAGCCATGTTCATGCAAATGCTGCGAGGGATATTTAAATCCCCCGCGGCATTTGCAATTCCGAAGTGTCTCATTAGCATCCCTTTTCCATAAAAGGGTGCCAATGTAGACACAGCGGCTGTGTCTACACTGGGCCACTTATTCCGGAAAATCAGCCGCTTTTCCGGAATAAGCTGTGAGCTGTCTACACTGGCCCTTGAATTTCCGGAAAAGCAACGACGCTCTACTGTACAAAATCAGCCGCTATTCCAGAAAAACTATTCTGCTCCCGCTCGGGCATAAGTCCTTATTCCGGAACACTGTTCCGGAAAAGGGCCAGTGTAGACAGCCCAGTAGTCTTTTCCGGAAAAAAGCCCCGATCGCGAAAATGGCGATCGGGGCTCTTTTCTGGAAAAGTGCGTCTACACTGGCCACAGACGCTTTTCCGGAAAAAGGGCTTTTCCGGAAAAGCAGCCTGCCAATGTAGACGCTCCTTTTCCGGAAAAACTGAAAATGGAATAGTATTCCGTTTTAAGCATTTCCGGAAATTCATGCCAGTGTAGACACAGCCAGCCTGTATGTTTAGTCTGGAAAAGAGAAGACAAAGGGGACATACTTGAAAAATATTATCTAAAAGGGTGTTACAAGGAGGGGGGAGAAAAATGGTTCTTGGCCTCTGAGGACAGGACAGGGAGCAAGGGGCTTAAACTGCAGTGAGGGAGGTTTAGGTTGGACATTAGGCAAAAGTTTCTGCCAGTCAAGGTGGTGAAGCACTGGAATGAATTACCGCGGGAGGCTGTGGAATCTCCCCCCTGAGAAATATTGAAGAGCAGGTTGGACAGACACCTGTCAGGGCCCGTCTGATAATACTCAGTCCTGCAATGAGTGCAGGACCTAGGATTCTGTGACCCAGTGGAAGTGGGTCTGGCCCAGACCTGCTCTGCAGTCTAGTTTTGCAAGAGCACAACCCGTGCCTCCTCCCTCCTGCCCCACCCAACCATTAGGCTCTTCTGCTGGCCCTGGCATAGGTGTGGGAAGTAGGGGTGCAGGAGATGCTGCAGCACCCCTACGCTCAGGGGCGGACTGGCCCGGCGGGATACTGGGAATTTTCTGGTGGGTCGTCGGCCAAAGGGCCGGCTGGCAGCTGCTGGAGGAGGGGGATAAACCCGGCAAACTGCTCCTGGGAGCGGCTGCCAGAGTTCTGGCTCTGCACATCCTTTCTCCCCCTCACATCTCCCCACTCCAGAGGTGTAGCGAACCGGGGGGGCAGTTGCCCCTGCCCCCCAGACACCACTCT
>NC_134725.1:5546500-5731500 GCF_049634645.1 Pelodiscus sinensis | reverse complement strand
GGAAGTTTTTTCGGGAAAAGGCTACTTTTCCTGAAAAAACCCCTGAGTCTGGACACAGCCTAAGAGGTTAATTACACCTAGCCAGGTGGAGTGGCCAATGGGAATGTAGGTAGGAATTTTAAACTGGGACAAAGGAATTTTTGGTTTTTCCCTTTTTTCTGTGAGTTCCTCTTCAGTTATTGAGAGAGACAGACATGTGTCTCTCTCCAAGAAACCACTCTTCACTTTCTGTAAGTAGGGTAAAGTTTAGATAAATCCATTAGGTTTTATTGTTTTATGGTTTGGGAAATGGAATCTGATGTCGGTTCACATTTAAAAATTGTTTTGGCTTTTCTTTGTAACTAAGTTTTAGGCCCATGGCAGAGTTTCACCAGGAGTATATTATTTTGTTACTTGTCCATCTAGTCATTATGCTTGCAACAGGAATATTGTGGTGATAATAAAAGTTATTTCTCTCTTATTTTTATTAACCTGGTATTGGTTAATTTTTGTGTCCTGGTTTGTACTTTAGGGGTGAGATTTCCCAAGTAGTCTCTCCCTGATTTCTTTAGCATAATTGGATGGTGGCAGCGGAGATTTTATTCCCAAAATCTATGGTTGTTAAGACACATAAGGTTTTGGGGTACTTTTTCTGGCCCCCACTTCTGGATTTATTGTGCCCAAGTGGAGAAGGAGCCATGACAGTCTCTAACTGGCTGGCCACCCCTGCTGTAGGGTGTCAGATTAATGGGCCAAACAATGCTGGGCAAAATCACATCATACTCAGCTCTTGTACTCCAAAGTAGCCCACAGCGTTTTACAAACAGTTGCAGCATGTTTTGCTACTAAGCTGTTCAGGTCTGGACCAAAATCTCCTGGTTACTTGAATGTTCCCTGAACAATTGCAATTCTGAGGGGGGGATTAGGAAGCATTTTCCAACCAACTTGAGCTCAGTGACATTGGATGTATTTAAAGGGGGAGTTTTCTCTGTTGGTTGCTATGAGCCTCTCCCACTCCCCCCACTCTTGAGTCCTCAGGAAGTGACCAGCCCCAGTGACATGAAAACTGTTTTCCTTTCTCAATCTCCTTCAAAGCTCTGATGCCCCCCAAATCCCTGCCCGCCCAGGGACCCCACCATTTGGGAATCATGAACCTCAGGGTGACAGGCATAGCTTCCCCAAGGCCCTGTGAAGCTGGCTTTACCTCTTTCTGCACCAGCAGGGCTCTTTCCACCTCTGCCAGCTCCCTCCTCTTCTCCAGCAGGCGGGTGGCAGGAGTCAGGCAGTCATCCTCTCGTTCAGGCATTCTCCTGCAGGAGAAGAACAGCAGTGAGTGTGGCAGCACCGCTCAGCTAACTCCTCTTCAGAGCCAGGCTGGGTATGGAGCCATTGAGGTACAAGAGCACCACACTAATTCTTAGCACAAGTGCCACGTGTTTACTTGGCCCCCCGACATAGGCTTGGCCAGTGCAGCTCCACAAGCCAGCACTTCTCCTCAGTGACCACCACCCTGCACTGAGAATGTAACACCTTCATGTCAAGGGATGCACAGTCAGCAGGCAACCTAGCTAATGTCAAGGCTGGAGGTGGGGGACTGTAGAGCCATGAGCAGTGTCCCTGTGAGATGGGTGCTGGGGCAGCCACTCAGACGAGATTCAGATGCCACCTAGTTGATGAGCAGAGCGCCCACACTTAGGTTTGTATTTCTACTGCTGGTGACATTCACACATGCCTTGGTGCGCATACAAATATTTATTCTGAGGGCTCGACGATTAATGTAATCTACTCACCCGTGGCGAGTATATTTTAGCCCAGCACGGTTTGCGCATGCGCAGCGTGCGGTTCCACACGGCTGGCGAGCGGGGCTCACTGCCACTGGGCGAGCCCTAGTTATTCTACACATGAATAGAAAAAATCTGCATGTGGATGGAAAAGATTAGAGGGGACATTGGCCATGCATACTAGCTTTTCCCCCAGTTCCACTCCGATATATCCCAGAGGACAAGCTGAAAGTGCTTTTCCTTCTAGAGCTTGCCTGGTGCCCAGGGATTATGGTTTTCCAATCAAAGGTTTCCAGTTTGTTTTAACTTAGTTTTTCCTCCTGTTATTGTCAGAGAAATGACAGAGAAACAGACTCCTCAACTGAATATGCAGGCCAATAGATAGCAAGTAACAAACTGAAACCAAAAAGGTGAGTTCTTTTCTCAAATCTCATCCAATTTGTCACCAGGTGACTGGTCCTTTAAGAAGGAACAGCTCCAGTTCAGCTCCAGCAAGGGCCTGAGAGTTGCCTTTCCCATGTCAGACTTGACAACTTTGAACTGAATCATTCAAATAGCGATGATCCCAATGATACATGCATTCAATAACCAGCATATGAAGGGAGTGTATAAATACGCTGAAAGTAGTCGCCCTAGCACCAAACTGCAGGAGCACCCCTCCAAACACATGCGCTACCTCTTTAAAAGCACCCCGAGGAAAAAACAAAGATCAGTGCCACTGTGATCTGACTTTAGTGAGAGTAAGAATATACATTACAATTTTAAACCTAACCACTGTCCTTATCTTGCCACAAGATGTCAGTCTGTTATATTTGAGCTGAGCGAGTCTAATATTTATTTAATGTTTATTTCATTTTCTTTTGTCTATAAGGTGTAGATACAATGCTCTTGTCAGTTAATTTCTAAGTTATTGTCTGAATAAAGGCATTTTCAGTTGCTTAAGTGGCCCCTGGAATCATGGTTAAATAAAGTCCTCCCCCCCCCCAAAAAAATAGCGGCCCCCTTGCACAGTTCTGTTGACTTGGCTGGAGCCACCCCCCAAATATAGACGTCAATACAATCCTTGTGATGGGGCTGAGCAGGGGCTTGGGAGTGGGGAGGAGGCTGGCAGCAGGTAGTGCCTGAAACGGGTTTGGCTTGTTTGGGCTTGATGTGAGGGGGTGGTGGAGCTTGTTTATCTTGTCAGACTTGGCAAGGCCTGGGCCTGGCTCTACCAACCCTGAAGTAACCAGGAGCGCAGGGTGCCGGGGGGAGAGGCTCTTACTCACGGCAGCAGCAGCTTATTCCGGAAAACTGCCCGCAGATATTCTTCCAGTTGGAAAGCCATCGTGGCCCAGCCCCCAGCAGGGCCCTGTGGCTCGGGGAACGGGCCCTGCTACCATCCCAGTGCCTGCAAAGAGTCAAGGCAGGGAGTAGCGCCCGACCATTGCCAAGGAGACGGACAGCACAACGTTCGGTTGCCATGGTCACGTTTGGCATCCAGAGTCCTTTAAAGTTTCCCTTCCGCACGCCACTGCAGGAGGAGAGCCTAGAGACCAATCTAGTGCAGGGAAGGTGGAGCCAGAAGCCCACCCCAGACATGCGGATTTATTTTCAGCAGGGGGCAGCCTGGGAAAGCCTGGCCACCTGCAAACTAGTCTGGTCCCTGCCTGGCCCGGTGTGTGTTTCCCGCTCCTCTCTTCCGTCTGCTTTGCATGGCTGTTAGGGCACCTGGTTTAACTAGGGCTGCAGCTGCGGGACCCTCTGAGTGGTCCTCTGTGACATGACCCCCTCCTTCCCAGCATGCATAGCTCCGGTTGGCCCCATTGGTCAGGCAGCTGTGAGGGATATGGGAGTTAGAGGGGCTCCGGCAAGGTACAGTCACTGGGGTTCTTTAATCAGGGTTTGCATGGCAGCCAAGATTCATAGGAACTTCTGTGGGGCTGATACGTCCCTGGTGGAGTTGGGTTTCTGACCATTGGTTCAATTTGCCATCGTGGCCCGTCCCCCCTGTATTCATTTTAGGCCCACAGGAACTGAGGGAGCCTGTCTATTGACTCCAATAGACTCTGGATCAGCCATTAAGACAGTACTTGTAGAAGCTGCCTATTTCCCCAGCTTCTGTTCCCAGCACACACTGTATACAAAGTCCCCCCAGCTTCGCAGGCCTGCTGTGGAGCAGGAAGAATTCAAGAGCTAAAAATCACATTGAGACTCAGAGCCGATTCTCTCTCCTGGCTCCAGGGCAGCTCTTCCCCACTTCCCGCAGGGGATGCTGGCTCTGAATCAGGCCAGCTGAGCCCATGCACAGCAGATGGCAGTGAGGGGAGGTGAAGGTAGCAGAGGCACTATTCTCACTATTCTCACAGGTTTCTTCTGCGCATCAGGTGCAGAGGCAGTGAGAGCAGCAGAAACACTGGGCTGGTGCACACCAAGGGTAGCAACCTTCTCACGCCCTCATACATGCATCCCTGGACTTCTTCCATCACCCTCACCACCAGTCTTGGCTGCTCTAGAGCCAAACAGATTGAGTCTGGCTCCACACTCCAGCTCTACCCATCAGGCCACCCCAGCTTTTGATGCCCCCAGGACCACTAACAGGGAGCAACATTCTTTAGTAAACACACCTGTTCTGGCCTCAGCAACTCCTGGATAAGGCAGAGGATGCCTAGTGTCAAGGGGGATCCAGTAGATCTAGTATACTTAGATTTTCAGAAAGCCTTTGACAAGGTCCCCCACCAAAGGCTCTTGTGTCAATTCCATGGCCATGGGATAAGAGGGAAGATCCTTTCATGGATTGAGAACTGGTTAAAAGACAGGAAACAAAGGGTAGGAATAAATGGTAAATTGTCAGAATGGAGAGGGGTAACTAGTGGTGTTCCCCAAGGGTCAGTCCTAGGACCAATCCTATTCAATTTATTCATAAATGATCTAGAAAAAGGGGCAAGCAGTGAGGTAGTAAAGTTCGTGGATGATACCAAACTGTTTAAGACAGTCACAACAGAAGCAGACTGTGAAAAACTTCAAAAAGATCTCACAAAACTGTGTGATTGGGCCACAAAATGGCAAATGAAGATTAATGTGGATAAGTGTAAAGTAATGCACATCAGGAAAAATAACCCCAACTATACGTACAGTATGATGGGGGCTAATTTGGCTACAACAAATTAGGAAAGAGATCTTGGAGTTATCGTGGTTAGTTCTCTGAAAACGTCCACACAGAGTGCAGCGGTGATCAAAAAGGCAAATAGGATGCTAGGAATTAAGAAAGGGATAGAAAATAAGACCCAGAATATCTTATAATCCTGTATAAAACTATGGTACGCCCACATCTTGAATACTGTGTACATATGTGGTCTCCTCACCTCAGAAAAGATATTTTGGCCTTGGAAAGGGTTCAGAAAAGGGCAACTAAAATGATTGGGGTTTGGAACAGGTCCCCTATGAGGAGAAGCTAAAGCAACTGGGACTTTTTAGTTTGGAAAAGAGGAGACTGAGGGGGGATATGACAGAGGTCTATAAAATCATGAGTGGTGTGGAGAGGGTGAATAAAGAAAAGCTATTCATTAGTTCCCATAATATAAGGACTAGAGGACACCAAATGAAATGAATGGGTGGCAGGTTTAAAACTAATAAGCAAAAGTTCTTCACACAGCGCGTAGTCAGCCTGTGGAACTCCTTGCCAGAGGAGGCTGTGAAGGCTAGGACTGTACCAGAGTTTAAAGAGATAAATTCCTGGAGGTTAGGTCCATAAAAGGCTGTTAGCCAGGGGATAGAAATGGTGTCCCTGGCCTCTGTTCGTCAGAGGCTGGAGATGGATGGCACAAGACAAGTCACTTGATCATTGTCTTCGTTCCACCCCCTCCGGGGCACCTAGCACTGGCCACTGTCGGCAGACAGGATACTGGGCTAGATGGACCTTTGGTCTGACCCAGTATGGCCGTTCTCATGTTCTTATGTCTCTGAGAGCAGGAGCTGGCCCCTTTTTCTTGCAAAGCGGATAGTTTGCGAGTAAGATCTGAGCTGGGGACCTGAATTCTGTTCCCAACTTTCCCAAGTCATGGCCTTGTGCTGTGCCTCAGTTTCCCCATCTATCCAGTGGGGATGCTGATGCTGCACAGAGGGACTGAGAGGTTTCTTAGTGTTAAGGAAGTGGCTTGAGGTCCCTTGAAGGGAGGTGAGATGAGGAGGACGTCGTGGTACCCAGGAAAGGGATGGAAAGAACTAGACTGTTCTGCTTTGCAAGGCTGCTGTGACAGGTAGGGTTTATTCAGAACAGCCCCTGCTTGTCTCAGACTTTCTGCTGTGCTGGAGTGACGGCCAGTGACGGCCCATGCCCACTGCAGGCGCCGCTGCCTTAGCGCTGGCGATTCCCCAGCCTCTGACTCCATGCGAGAGACACGCAAGCCCAGTGCGGGAGCCCGGAGGGAGCGTTCCCCTCGCTGCCGCTAGGAGGCGGGGGCGCTCCGCTCTGCGGGCGCGGCGCGGCGAGGCGAGGCGAGGCGAGGCGAGGCGCGGGGCAGTGCTCGCGGGCACCTGTCGCTGCCGGCTCCCCGCGCTGCGCGCCCGGCTGGCCAGACTCGCGCAGCCTGGGAGCGGGAAGGGAGCGTGACACCGCGACCGGGGCTGCCCCTGGCGGCAAGACCGGCTCCTGCGCGGGCTGCGCGGGTTCGGAAGCGGCTGCGGCCGAGCCCGGGCCGGGCAGGAGCCGATGGTCGCGGGGGCCGGGCGGCCCTTCGGCTGGGATGGCCCGGAACACGTCGCTGCACTTCAGGGTGGTGGAAGGACGGAGCCTGCCCGCCAAGGATGTGTGAGTCGGCCCCCGCCCGCCCCGCCCCAGCGCCGTGCGCCCCGAGCTTGGCCGGGGGCTGCCCCCGCCCCGCCCGCCCCAGCGCCGTGCGCCCCGAGCTTGGCCAGGGGCTGCCCCCGCCCCGCCCCGCCCCAGCGCCGTGCGCCCCGAGCTTGGCCAGGGGCTGCCCCCGCCCCGCCCGCCCGCCCCAGCGCCGTGCGCCCCGAGCTTGGCCAGGGGCTGCCCCCTCCCCGCCCCGCCCCAGCGCCGTGCGCCCCGAGCTTGGCCGGGGGCTGCCCCCGCCCGCCCGCCCCAGCGCCGTGCGCCCCGAGCTTGGCCAGGGGCTGCCCCCGCCCCGCCCGCCCCAGCGCCGTGCGCCCCGAGCTTGGCCAGGGGCTGCCCCCGCCCCGCCCGCCCCAGCGCCGTGCGCCCCGAGCTTGGCCGGGGGCTGCCCCCGCCCCGCCCGCCCCAGCGCCGTGCGCCCCGAGCTTGGCCAGGGGCTGCCCCCGCCCCGCCCGCCCCAGCGCCGTGCGCCCCGAGCTTGGCCAGGGGCTGCCCCCGCCCCGCCCGCCCCAGCGCCGTGCGCCCCGAGCTTGGCCGGGGGCTGCCCCCGCCCCGCCCCGCCCCAGCGCCGTGCGCCGCGAGCTTGGCCGGGGGCTGCCCCCGCCCCGCCCCAGCGCCGTGCGCCCCGAGCTTGGCCGGGGGCTGCCCCCGCCCCGCGCGGAAAGTCGCTGCTGCCGGGCTCCGTTCCCACGCAGCTCGCTCCGCCCGCGGGAACCAGGCGCGCTCCGGGCTCCCAGCCGGGGAGAGCCGCGCATGGGTCTCCGGCTCCCCCTTCCCGCACTCTGGCCTCGGCGGCCCCTCCAGCCCCTGCCCCAGGAAGCAGACCGGCCCGTCCAGGCTGGAGGAGCCGGGCACCTGCCCAGCCTGAGCGCTGCTGCGCTGCGCTGTCCCGCGCTTGGAGCCAGCCCCAGGTCCCGAGCTGCAGGCCGACCCCCGACCCCCGTCCGAGTCCCGGTGCCCTGCAGGCTGCGCCCGAGCAGAGCCAGCTTGGCCCACCCTGAGGCAGGCGCTGCTGCCGGAGTTTCGTTCGGAGCAAGGGAAATCCCAGCTCGGTGCCACCGGACCCCCGAGCTGCAGGCCCTGGTATCCCTGCTCCGGGGCCGGGCCGGGGAGGGAGCAGGCTGCCTGGTGCTGCTCCACAGGCTGCCCAGCGCGGGGCTCCCAGGCTGCATCCATCTGGGGTAAGAGCCGGGCTTTGGGACTCCGGGGCTCTAGTCACAGGAGCTGCTGGGTCAGTCTGCTGGTGGCTGTGCCCTAGGGCGGCTGCAAGCGACAACTACCCACGGGGCGGGCGGGCAGAGAGGCGGTGCCGAACACCGGGTCCGAGGCACTGGAGACCCTGGAGCACTCAGCCTGGCGCTTTCCACTACCCAGCTCCTCCTGTCACCCCGCGGAGAAACGCCTGGGGCCTGGCTTTCGCCACGAAACCTCCAGCTTGCTGGGGCAGAGACGTGGGGCAGCCCCGCTGGTGTAAATCAGGTCCCCAGGCTTCTCGGACCACTGACTGCTGCGGGGACAGTGTCCAGGGCGTGGGGGTCACTGACTGCTGCGGGGGACAGTGTCCAGGGCTTGGGGGTCACTGACTGCTGCGGGGACAGTGTCCAGGGCGTGGGGGTCACTGACTGCTGGGGGGACAGTGTCCAGGGCTTGGGGGTCACTGACTGCTGCGGGGACAGTGTCCAGGGCTTGGGGGTCACTGACTGCTGGGGGGACAGTGTCCAGGGCTTGGGGATCACTGACTGCTGGGGGGACAGTGTCCAGGGCTTGGGGGTCACTGACTGCTGGGGGGGACAGTGTCCAGGCCAGTGTCCAGGGCTTGAGGGTCACTGACTGCTGGGGGGACAGTGTCCAAGCCAGTGTCCAGGGCTTGAGGGTCACTGACTGCTGGGGGGACAGTGTCCAAGCCAGTGTCCAGGGCTTGGGGATCACTGACTGCTGGGGGGGACAGTGTCCAGGGCTTGGGGGTCACTGACTGCTGGGGGGGACAGTGTCCAGGCCAGTGTCCAGGGCTTGGGGGTCACTGACTGCTGGGGGCGACAGTGTCCAGGGCTTGGGGGTCACTGACTGCTGGGGGGACAGTGTCCAAGCCAGTGTCCAGGGCTTGGGGATCACTGACTGCTGGGGGCGACAGTGTCCAGGGCTTGGGGGTCACTGACTGCTGGGGGGACAGTGTCCAAGCCAGTGTCCAGGGCTTGGGGATCACTGACTGCTGGGGGGGA
The DNA here is from genome assembly GCF_049634645.1 of Pelodiscus sinensis. NCBI lineage: Eukaryota > Metazoa > Chordata > Testudines > Trionychidae > Pelodiscus > Pelodiscus sinensis. Next base: position 5,722,690 of record NC_134725.1, on the reverse strand, counting down.
CAGTGTCCAGGGCTTGGGGGTCACTGACTGCTGGGGGGGACAGTGTCCAAGCCAGTGTCCAGGGCTTGAGGGTCACTGACTGCTGGGGGGGACAGTGTCCAGGCCAGTGTCCAGGGCTTGGGGATCACTGACTGCTGGGGGGACAGTGTCCAGGGCTTGGGGGTCACTGACTGCTGGGGGGACAGTGTCCAAGCCAGTGTCCAGGGCTTGAGGGTCACTGACTGCTGGGGGGAGGACAGTGTCCAAGCCAGTGTCCAGGGTTTGGGGGTCACTGACTGCTGGGGGTAGGACAGTGTCCAAGCCAGTGTCCAGGGTTTGGGGGTCACTGACTGCTGGGGGTAGGACAGTGTCCAAGCCAGTGTCCAGGGCTTGGGGGTCACTGACTGCTGGGGGGACAGTGTCCAGGCCAGTGTCCAGGGCTTGGGGGTCACTGACTGCTGGGGGGACAGTGTCCAGGCCAGTGTCCAGGGCTTGGGGGTCACTGACTGCTGGGGGTAGGACAGTGTCCAAGCCAGTGTCCAGGGCTTGGGGGTCACTGACTGCTGGGGGGACAGTGTCCAGGGCTTGGGGGTCACTGACTGCTGGGGGGACAGTGTCCAAGCCAGTGTCCAGGGCTTGGGGGTCACTGACTGCTGGGGGGACAGTGTCCAAGCCAGTGTCCAGGGCTTGGGGGTCACTGACTGCTGTGGGGACAGTGTCCAAGCCAGTGTCCAGGGCTTGGGGGTCACTGACTGCTGTGGGGACAGTGTCCAAGCCAGTGTCCAGGGCTTGGGGGTCACTGACTGCTGGGGGGACAGTGTCCAGGCCAGTGTCCAGGGCTTGGGGGTCACTGACTGCTGTGGGGACAGTGTCCAAGCCAGTGTCCAGGGCTTGGGGGTCACTGACTGCTGGGGGGACAGTGTCCAGGGCTTGGGGGTCACTGACTGCTGGGGGGACAGTGTCCAGGGCTTGGGGGTCACTGACTGCTGGGGGGACAGTGTCCAGGGCTTGGGGGTCACTGGCTGCTGGGGGGACAGTGTCCAGGGCTTGGGGGTCACTGACTGCTGGGGGGACAGTGTCCAGGGCTTGGGGGTCACTGACTGCTGGGGGGACAGTGTCCAGGGCTTGGGGGTCACTGACTGCTGGGGGGACAGTGTCCAGGCCAGTGTCCAGGGCTTGAGGGTCACTGACTGCTGGGGGGACAGTGTCCAGGCCAGTGTCCAGGGCTTGGGGGTCACTGACTGCTGGGGGGACAGTGTCCAAGCCAGTGTCCAGGGTTTGGGGGTCACTGACTGCTGGGGGGACAGTGTCCAAGCCAGTGTCCAGGGCTTGAGGGTCACTGACTGCTGGGGGGAGGACAGTGTCCAAGCCAGCGTCCAGGGCTTGGGGGTCACTGACTGCTGGGGGGACAGTGTCCAAGCCAGCGTCCAGGGCTTGGGGGTCACTGACTGCTGGGGGGACAGTGTCCAAGCCAGCGTCCAGGGTTTGGGGGTCACTGACTGCTGGGGGGACAGTGTCCAAGCCAGCGTCCAGGGTTTGGGGGTCACTGACTGCTGGGGGGACAGTGTCCAAGCCAGCGTCCAGGGTTTGGGGGTCACTGACTGCTGGGGGGACAGTGTCCAAGCCAGTGTCCAGGGCTTGGGGGTCACTGACTGCTGGGGGGGACAGTGTCCAAGCCAGCGTCCAGGGCTTGGGGGTCACTGACTGCTGGGGGGACAGTGTCCAAGCCAGTGTCCAGGGCTTGGGGGTCACTGACTGCTGGGGGGAGGACAGTGTCCAAGCCAGTGTCCAGGGCTTGAGGGTCACTGACTGCTGGGGGTAGGACAGTGTCCAAGCCAGTGTCCAAGGCTTGGGGGTCACTGACTGCTGGGGGGACAGTGTCCAAGCCAGTGTCCAGGGCTTGAGGGTCACTGACTGCTGGGGGGACAGTGTCCAAGCCAGTGTCCAGGGCTTGGGGGTCACTGACTGCTGGGGGGACAGTGTCCAGGCCAGTGTCCAGGGCTTGGGGGTCACTGACTGCTGGGGGTAGGACAGTGTCCAAGCCAGTGTCCAGGGCTTGGGGGTCACTGACTGCTGGGGGGACAGTGTCCAGGGCTTGGGGGTCACTGACTGCTGGGGGGACAGTGTCCAAGCCAGTGTCCAGGGCTTGGGGGTCACTGACTGCTGGGGGGACAGTGTCCAAGCCAGTGTCCAGGGCTTGGGGGTCACTGACTGCTGTGGGGACAGTGTCCAAGCCAGTGTCCAGGGCTTGGGGGTCACTGACTGCTGTGGGGACAGTGTCCAAGCCAGTGTCCAGGGCTTGGGGGTCACTGACTGCTGGGGGGACAGTGTCCAGGCCAGTGTCCAGGGCTTGGGGGTCACTGACTGCTGTGGGGACAGTGTCCAAGCCAGTGTCCAGGGCTTGGGGGTCACTGACTGCTGGGGGGACAGTGTCCAGGGCTTGGGGGTCACTGACTGCTGGGGGGACAGTGTCCAGGGCTTGGGGGTCACTGACTGCTGGGGGGACAGTGTCCAGGGCTTGGGGGTCACTGGCTGCTGGGGGGACAGTGTCCAGGGCTTGGGGGTCACTGACTGCTGGGGGGACAGTGTCCAGGGCTTGGGGGTCACTGACTGCTGGGGGGACAGTGTCCAGGGCTTGGGGGTCACTGACTGCTGGGGGGACAGTGTCCAGGCCAGTGTCCAGGGCTTGAGGGTCACTGACTGCTGGGGGGACAGTGTCCAGGCCAGTGTCCAGGGCTTGGGGGTCACTGACTGCTGGGGGGACAGTGTCCAAGCCAGTGTCCAGGGTTTGGGGGTCACTGACTGCTGGGGGGACAGTGTCCAAGCCAGTGTCCAGGGCTTGAGGGTCACTGACTGCTGGGGGGAGGACAGTGTCCAAGCCAGCGTCCAGGGCTTGGGGGTCACTGACTGCTGGGGGGACAGTGTCCAAGCCAGCGTCCAGGGCTTGGGGGTCACTGACTGCTGGGGGGACAGTGTCCAAGCCAGCGTCCAGGGTTTGGGGGTCACTGACTGCTGGGGGGACAGTGTCCAAGCCAGCGTCCAGGGTTTGGGGGTCACTGACTGCTGGGGGGACAGTGTCCAAGCCAGCGTCCAGGGTTTGGGGGTCACTGACTGCTGGGGGGACAGTGTCCAAGCCAGTGTCCAGGGCTTGGGGGTCACTGACTGCTGGGGGGGACAGTGTCCAAGCCAGCGTCCAGGGCTTGGGGGTCACTGACTGCTGGGGGGACAGTGTCCAAGCCAGTGTCCAGGGCTTGGGGGTCACTGACTGCTGGGGGGAGGACAGTGTCCAAGCCAGTGTCCAGGGCTTGAGGGTCACTGACTGCTGGGGGTAGGACAGTGTCCAAGCCAGTGTCCAAGGCTTGGGGGTCACTGACTGCTGGGGGGACAGTGTCCAAGCCAGTGTCCAGGGCTTGAGGGTCACTGACTGCTGGGGGGACAGTGTCCAAGCCAGTGTCCAGGGCTTGGGGGTCACTGACTGCTGGGGGGACAGTGTCCAAGCCAGTGTCCAGGGCTTGGGGGTCACTGACTGCTGGGGGGAGGACAGTGTCCAAGCCAGTGTCCAGGGCTTGGGGGTCACTGACTGCTGGGGGTAGGACAGTGTCCAAGCCAGTGTCCAGGGCTTGGGGGTCACTGACTGCTGGGGGGACAGTGTCCAAGCCAGTGTCCAGGGCTTGGGGGTCACTGACTGCTGGGGGGACAGTGTCCAAGCCAGTGTCCAGGGCTTGAGGGTCACTGACTGCTGGGGGTAGGACAGTGTCCAAGCCAGTGTCCAGGGTTTGGGGGTCACTGACTGCTGGGGGTAGGACAGTGTCCAAGCCAGCGTCCAGGGCTTGGGGGTCACTGACTGCTGGGGGGACAGTGTCCAGGGTTTGGGGGTCACTGACTGCTGGGGGGACAGTGTCCAGGGCTTGGGGGTCACTGACTGCTGGGGGGACAGTGTCCAAGCCAGTGTCCAGGGCTTGGGGGTCACTGACTGCTGGGGGTAGGACAGTGTCCAAGCCAGTGTCCAGGGCTTGGGGGTCACTGACTGCTGGGGGTAGGACAGTGTCCAAGCCAGTGTCCAGGGCTTGAGGGTCACTGACTGCTGGGGGTAGGACAGTGTCCAAGCCAGTGTCCAAGGCTTGGGGGTCACTGACTGCTGGGGGGACAGTGTCCAAGCCAGTGTCCAGGGCTTGGGGGTCACTGACTGCTGGGGGGAGGACAGTGTCCAAGCCAGTGTCCAGGGCTTGAGGGTCACTGACTGCTGGGGGTAGGACAGTGTCCAAGCCAGTGTCCAAGGCTTGGGGGTCACTGACTGCTGGGGGGGACAGTGTCCAAGCCAGTGTCCAGGGCTTGAGGGTCACTGACTGCTGGGGGGACAGTGTCCAAGCCAGTGTCCAGGGCTTGAGGGTCACTGACTGCTGGGGGGACAGTGTCCAAGCCAGTGTCCAGGGCTTGGGGGTCACTGACTGCTGGGGGTAGGACAGTGTCCAAGCCAGTGTCCAGGGCTTGGGGGTCACTGACTGCTGGGGGTAGGACAGTGTCCAAGCCAGTGTCCAGGGCTTGGGGGTCACTGACTGCTGGGGGGACAGTGTCCAAGCCAGTGTCCAGGGCTTGGGGGTCACTGACTGCTGGGGGGACAGTGTCCAAGCCAGTGTCCAGGGCTTGGGGGTCACTGACTGCTGGGGGGACAGTGTCCAAGCCAGTGTCCAGGGCTTGAGGGTCACTGACTGCTGGGGGTAGGACAGTGTCCAAGCCAGTGTCCAGGGTTTGGGGGTCACTGACTGCTGGGGGTAGGACAGTGTCCAAGCCAGTGTCCAGGGCTTGGGGGTCACTGACTGCTGGGGGGACAGTGTCCAGGGTTTGGGGGTCACTGACTGCTGGGGGGACAGTGTCCAAGCCAGCGTCCAGGGCTTGGGGGTCACTGACTGCTGGGGGGACAGTGTCCAGGGTTTGGGGGTCACTGACTGCTGGGGGGACAGTGTCCAGGGCTTGGGGGTCACTGACTGCTGGGGGGACAGTGTCCAAGCCAGTGTCCAGGGCTTGGGGGTCACTGACTGCTGGGGGTAGGACAGTGTCCAAGCCAGTGTCCAGGGCTTGGGGGTCACTGACTGCTGGGGGGACAGTGTCCAAGCCAGTGTCCAGGGCTTGGGGGTCACTGACTGCTGGGGGGACAGTGTCCAAGCCAGTGTCCAGGGCTTGAGGGTCACTGACTGCTGGGGGTAGGACAGTGTCCAAGCCAGTGTCCAAGGCTTGGGGGTCACTGACTGCTGGGGGGACAGTGTCCAAGCCAGTGTCCAGGGCTTGAGGGTCACTGACTGCTGGGGGTAGGACAGTGTCCAAGCCAGTGTCCAGGGCTTGGGGGTCACTGATTGCTGGGGGGACAGTGTCCAAGCCAGTGTCCAGGGCTTGAGGGTCACTGACTGCTGGGGGGAGGACAGTGTCCAAGCCAGTGTCCAAGGCTTGGGGGTCACTGACTGCTGGGGGGACAGTGTCCAAGCCAGTGTCCAGGGCTTGAGGGTCACTGACTGCTGGGGGTAGGACAGTGTCCAAGCCAGTGTCCAAGGCTTGGGGGTCACTGACTGCTGGGGGGACAGTGTCCAAGCCAGTGTCCAGGGCTTGGGGGTCACTGACTGCTGGGGGGACAGTGTCCAGGGCTTGGGGGTCACTGACTGCTGGGGGGACAGTGTCCAAGCCAGTGTCCAGGGCTTGAGGGTCACTGACTGCTGGGGGGACAGTGTCCAAGCCAGTGTCCAGGGCTTGAGGGTCACTGACTGCTGGGGGGACAGTGTCCAAGCCAGTGTCCAGGGTTTGGGGGTCACTGACTGCTGGGGGTAGGACAGTGTCCAAGCCAGCGTCCAGGGCTTGGGGGTCACTGACTGCTGGGGGGACAGTGTCCAAGCCAGTGTCCAGGGCTTGAGGGTCACTGACTGCTGGGGGGACAGTGTCCAAGCCAGTGTCCAGGGTTTGGGGGTCACTGACTGCTGGGGGTAGGACAGTGTCCAAGCCAGCGTCCAGGGCTTGGGGGTCACTGACTGCTGGGGGGACAGTGTCCAAGCCAGCGTCCAGGGCTTGGGGGTCACTGACTGCTGGGGGGACAGTGTCCAAGCCAGTGTCCAGGGCTTGGGGGTCACTGACTGCTGGGGGTAGGACAGTGTCCAAGCCAGTGTCCAGGGTTTGGGGGTCACTGACTGCTGGGGGGACAGTGTCCAAGCCAGTGTCCAGGGTTTGGGGGTCACTGACTGCTGGGGGGACAGTGTCCAAGCCAGTGTCCAGGGCTTGAGGGTCACTGACTGCTGGGGGGACAGTGTCCAAGCCAGTGTCCAGGGCTTGGGGATCACTGACTGCTGGGGGGACAGTGTCCAAGCCAGTGTCCAGGGCTTGAGGGTCACTGACTGCTGGGGGGACAGTGTCCAAGCCAGTGTCCAGGGTTTGGGGGTCACTGACTGCTGGGGGTAGGACAGTGTCCAAGCCAGCGTCCAGGGCTTGGGGGTCACTGACTGCTGGGGGGACAGTGTCCAAGCCAGTGTCCAGGGCTTGAGGGTCACTGACTGCTGGGGGGACAGTGTCCAAGCCAGTGTCCAGGGCTTGGGGGTCACTGACTGCTGGGGGTAGGACAGTGTCCAAGCCAGTGTCCAGGGTTTGGGGGTCACTGACTGCTGGGGGGACAGTGTCCAAGCCAGTGTCCAGGGTTTGGGGGTCACTGACTCCTGGGGGGACAGTGTCCAAGCCAGTGTCCAGGGTTTGGGGGTCACTGACTGCTGGGGGGACAGTGTCCAAGCCAGTGTCCAGGGTTTGGGGGTCACTGACTGCTGGGGGGACAGTGTCCAAGCCAGTGTCCAGGGTTTGGGGGTCACTGACTGCTGGGGGGACAGTGTCCAAGCCAGTGTCCAGGGTTTGGGGGTCACTGACTGCTGGGGGGACAGTGTCCAAGCCAGTGTCCAGGGTTTGGGGGTCACTGACTGCTGGGGGGGACAGTGTCCAAGCCAGTGTCCAGGGCTTGGGGGTCACTGACTGCTGGGGGTAGGACAGTGTCCAAGCCAGTGTCCAGGGTTTGGGGGTCACTGACTGCTGGGGGGACAGTGTCCAAGCCAGTGTCCAGAGCTTGAGGGTCACTGACTGCTGGGGGGACAGTGTCCAGGGTTTGGTGGTCACTGACTGCTGGGGGTAGGACAGTGTCCAAGCCAGTGTCCAGGGTTTGGGGGTCACTGACTGCTGGGGGGACAGTGTCCAAGCCAGTGTCCAGGGCTTGAGGGTCACTGACTGCTGGGGGGACAGTGTCCAAGCCAGTGTCCAGGGCTTGAGGGTCACTGACTGCTGGGGGGACAGTGTCCAGGGTTTGGTGGTCACTGACTGCTGGGGGTAGGACAGTGTCCAAGCCAGTGTCCAGGGTTTGGGGGTCACTGACTGCTGGGGGGACAGTGTCCAAGCCAGTGTCCAGGGCTTGAGGGTCACTGACTGCTGGGGGGACAGTGTCCAAGCCAGTGTCCAGGGCTTGAGGGTCACTGACTGCTGGGGGGACAGTGTCCAAGCCAGTGTCCAGAGCTTGAGGGTCACTGACTGCTGGGGGTAGGACAGTGTCCAAGCCAGTGTCCAGGGCTTGGGGGTCACTGACTGCTGGGGGTAGGACAGTGTCCAAGCCAGTGTCCAGGGCTTGAGGGTCACTGACTGCTGGGGGGAGGACAGTGTCCAAGCCAGTGTCCAGGGCTTGAGGGTCACTGACTGCTGGGGGGACAGTGTCCAAGCCAGTGTCCAGGGCTTGGGGGTCACTGACTGCTGGGGGTAGGACAGTGTCCAAGCCAGTGTCCAGGGCTTGAGGGTCACTGACTGCTGGGGGGAGGACAGTGTCCAAGCCAGTGTCCAGGGCTTGAGGGTCACTGATTGCTGGGGGGACAGTGTCCAAGCCAGTGTCCAGGGTTTGGGGGTCACTGACTGCTGGGGGTAGGACAGTGTCCAAGCCAGCGTCCAGGGCTTGGGGGTCACTGACTGCTGGGGGGACAGTGTCCAGGGTTTGGGGGTCACTGACTGCTGGGGGTAGGACAGTGTCCAAGCCAGTGTCCAGGGTTTGGGGGTCACTGACTGCTGGGGGGACAGTGTCCAAGCCAGTGTCCAGGACTTGGGGGTCACTGACTGCTGGGGGTAGGACAGTGTCCAAGCCAGTGTCCAGGACTTGGGGGTCACTGACTGCTGGGGGGAGGACAGTGTCCAAGCCAGTGTCCAGGACTTGGGGGTCACTGACTGCTGGGGGTAGGACAGTGTCCAAGCCAGTGTCCAGGGCTTGGGGGTCACTGACTGCTGGGGGGACAGTGTCCAAGCCAGTGTCCAGGGTTTGGGGGTCACTGACTGCTGGGGGAACAGTGTCCAAGCCAGTGTCCAGGGCTTGGGGGTCACTGACTGCTGGGGGGACAGTGTCCAAGCCAGTGTCCAGGGCTTGAGGGTCACTGACTGCTGGGGGGACAGTGTCCAAGCCAGTGTCCAGGGCTTGGGGGTCACTGACTGCTGGGGGGACAGTGTCCAAGCCAGTGTCCAGGGCTTGAGGGTCACTGACTGCTGGGAGGACAGTGTCCAAGCCAGTGTCCAGGGCTTGAGGGTCACTGACTGCTGGGGGGAGGACAGTGTCCAAGCCAGTGTCCAGGGCTTGGGGGTCACTGACTGCTGGGGGTAGGACAGTGTCCAAGCCAGTGTCCAGGGCTTGAGGGTCACTGACTGCTGGGGGGAGGACAGTGTCCAAGCCAGTGTCCAGGGCTTGAGGGTCACTGACTGCTGGGGGGGACAGTGTCCAAGCCAGTGTCCAGGACTTGGGGGTCACTGACTGCTGGGGGTAGGACAGTGTCCAAGCCAGTGTCCAGGGCTTGGGGGTCACTGACTGCTGGGGGGACAGTGTCCAAGCCAGTGTCCAGGGTTTGGGGGTCACTGACTGCTGGGGGGACAGTGTCCAAGCCAGTGTCCAGGGCTTGGGGGTCACTGACTGCTGGGGGTAGGACAGTGTCCAAGCCAGTGTCCAGGGCTTGGGGGTCACTGACTGCTGGGGGGACAGTGTCCAAGCCAGCGTCCAGGGCTTGGGGGTCACTGACTGCTGGGGGTAGGACAGTGTCCAAGCCAGTGTCCAGGGCTTGGGGGTCACTGACTGCTGGGGGGACAGTGTCCAAGCCAGCGTCCAGGGCTTGAGGGTCACTGACTGCTGGGGGGACAGTGTCCAAGCCAGTGTCCAGGGCTTGAGGGTCACTGACTGCTGGGGGGACAGTGTCCAAGCCAGTGTCCAGGGCTTGGGGGTCACTGACTGCTGGGGGGACAGTGTCCAAGCCAGTGTCCAGGGCTTGAGGGTCACTGACTGCTGGGGGGAGGACAGTGTCCAAGCCAGTGTCCAGGGCTTGGGGGTCACTGACTGCTGGGGGGGACAGTGTCCAAGCCAGTGTCCAGGGCTTGGGGGTCACTGACTGCTGGGGGGGACAGTGTCCAAGCCAGTGTCCAGGGCTTGGGGGTCACTGACTGCTGGGGGGGACAGTGTCCAAGCCAGTGTCCAGGGCTTGGGGGTCACTGACTGCTGGGGGTAGGACAGTGTCCAAGCCAGTGTCCAGGACTTGGGGGTCACTGACTGCTGGGGGGAGGACAGTGTCCAAGCCAGCGTCCAGGGCTTGAGGGTCACTGAGTGCTGGGGGTAGGACAGTGTCCAAGCCAGTGTCCAGGGCTTGAGGGTCACTGACTGCTGGGAGGACAGTGTCCAAGCCAGTGTCCAGGGCTTGAGGGTCACTGACTGCTGGGGGGACAGTGTCCAAGCCAGTGTCCAGGGCTTGAGGGTCACTGACTGCTGGGGGGAGGACAGTGTCCAAGCCAGTGTCCAGGGCTTGGGGGTCACTGACTGCTGGGGGTAGGACAGTGTCCAAGCCAGTGTCCAGGGCTTGAGGGTCACTGACTGCTGGGGGGGACAGTGTCCAAGCCAGTGTCCAGGGTTTGGGGGTCACTGACTGCTGGGGGGACAGTGTCCAAGCCAGTGTCCAGGGTTTGGGGGTCACTGACTGCTGGGGGGACAGTGTCCAAGCCAGTGTCCAGGGCTTGGGGGTCACTGACTGCTGGGGGGACAGTGTCCAGGGTTTGGGGGTCACTGACTGCTGGGGGTAGGACAGTGTCCAAGCCAGCGTCCAGGGCTTGGGGGTCACTGACTGCTGGGGGGACAGTGTCCAGGGTTTGGGGGTCACTGACTGCTGGGGGTAGGACAGTGTCCAAGCCAGTGTCCAGGGTTTGGGGGTCACTGACTGCTGGGGGGACAGTGTCCAAGCCAGTGTCCAGGACTTGGGGGTCACTGACTGCTGGGGGTAGGACAGTGTCCAAGCCAGTGTCCAGGACTTGGGGGTCACTGACTGCTGGGGGGAGGACAGTGTCCAAGCCAGTGTCCAGGGCTTGGGGGTCACTGACTGCTGGGGGGACAGTGTCCAAGCCAGTGTCCAGGGCTTGAGGGTCACTGACTGCTGGGGGGGACAGTGTCCAAGCCAGTGTCCAGGGCTTGAGGGTCACTGACTGCTGGGGGTAGGACAGTGTCCAAGCCAGTGTCCAGGGCTTGGGGGTCACTGACTGCTGGGGGGAGGACAGTGTCCAAGCCAGTGTCCAGGGCTTGGGGGTCACTGACAGCTGGGGGGGACAGTGTCCAAGCCAGTGTCCAGGGCTTGAGGGTCACTGAGTGCTGGGGGGGACAGTGTCCAAGCCAGTGTCCAGGGCTTGGGGGTCACTGACTGCTGGGGGGGACAGTGTCCAAGCCAGTGTCCAGGGCTTGGGGGTCACTGACTGCTGGGGGGAGGACAGTGTCCAAGCCAGCGTCCAGGGCTTGAGGGTCACTGACAGCTGGGGGGGACAGTGTCCAAGCCAGTGTCCAGGGCTTGAGGGTCACTGACTGCTGGGGGGGACAGTGTCCAAGCCAGTGTCCAGGGCTTGAGGGTCACTGAGTGCTGGGGGGGACAGTGTCCAAGCCAGTGTCCAGGGCTTGGGGGTCACTGACTGCTGGGGGGGACAGTGTCCAAGCCAGTGTCCAGGGCTTGAGGGTCACTGAGTGCTGGGGGGGACAGTGTCCAAGCCAGTGTCCAGGGCTTGGGGGTCACTGACTGCTGGGGGGAGGACAGTGTCCAAGCCAGCGTCCAGGGCTTGGGGGTCACTGACTGCTGGGGGGACAGTGTCCAAGCCAGTGTCCAGGGCTTGGGGGTCACTGACTGCTGGGGGGAGGACAGTGTCCAAGCCAGTGTCCAGGGCTTGAGGGTCACTGACTGCTGGGGGGACAGTGTCCAAGCCAGTGTCCAGGGCTTGAGGGTCACTGACTGCTGGGGGTAGGACAGTGTCCAAGCCAGTGTCCAGGGCTTGAGGGTCACTGACTGCTGGGGGGGACAGTGTCCAAGCCAGTGTCCAGGGCTTGAGGGTCACTGACTGCTGGGGGGAGGACAGTGTCCAAGCCAGTGTCCAGGGCTTGAGGGTCACTGACTGCTGGGGGGAGGACAGTGTCCAAGCCAGTGTCCAGGGCTTGAGGGTCACTGACTGCTGGGGAGAGGACAGTGTCCAAGCCAGTGTCCAGGGCTTGAGGGTCACTGACTGCTGGGGGGAGGACAGTGTCCAAGCCAGTGTCCAGGGCTTGGGGGTCACTGACTGCTGGGGGTAGGACAGTGTCCAAGCCAGTGTCCAGGGCTTGGGGGTCACTGACTGCTGGGGGTAGGACAGTGTCCAAGCCAGTGTCCAGGGCTTGGGGGTCACTGACTGCTGGGGGGAGGACAGTGTCCAAGCCAGTGTCCAGGGCTTGAGGGTCACTGACTGCTGGGGGGAGGACAGTGTCCAAGCCAGCGTCCAGGGCTTGCCGGACCACTGACTGCTGGAGGGTGGGGGGACAGTGTCCAAGCCAGTGTCCAGGGCTTGGGGGTCACTGACTGCTGGGGGGAGGACAGTGTCCAAGCCAGCGTCCAGGGCTTGAGGGTCACTGACTGCTGGAGGGTGGGGGGACAGTGTCCAAGCCAGTGTCCAGGGCTTGGGGGTCACTGACTGCTGGGGGGGACAGTGTCCAAGCCAGCGTCCAGGGCTTGGGGGTCAGTGACTGCTGGGGGTAGGACAGTGTCCAAGCCAGTGTCCAGGGCTTGGGGGTCAGTGACTGCTGGGGGGAGGACAGTGTCCAAGCCAGCGTCCAGGGCTTGCCGGACCACTGACTGCTGGAGGGTGGGGGGACAGTGTCCAAGCCAGTGTCCAGGGCTTGGGGGTCAGTGACAGCTGGGGGGAGGACAGTGTCCAAGCCAGCATCCAGGGCTTGCCGGACCACTGAGTGCTGGCTGGGGGTGGGCCGGCGTCCAAGCCAACGTCCAGTGCTACCAAGCTGTTTCTGCAGCTGGGTTTTGTGCTAACTCCCCACATGGTCTGTCCTGTTTCTGAAGCAGTAGCTGGGAGTGTCTCAGGAAGGACAATGGGAGGTTCCTTAGGCCTGGTCCATGTTAGTTTAGATTGAACTTAGCTGCACATAGTTGATTGTTTTTCTAAATGATGTGCCCACACTACCAAGCCGGTTCCATCGAACCTAAGGGCTACCGAAGTCTATCTGAGTACTCCTGCTTTTCTTGACAACATAAGAACGTGGGAACAGCCAGAATGGGTCAGACCAGAGGTCCATGTAGCCCAGTGTCCTGTCTTCCCACAGTGGCCAATACCAGATGTCCCAGAGGGAGGGAATATAACAAGTCATCATCATGTGATCCCTCCCCTGTCATCCATTTCTAGACAAACAGAGGCTAGGGACACCATTCCTACCCATCCTGGCTAACAGGCATTGATGGACCCAACCTCCATGAATCTATCTAGTTCTTTTTTGAACCCTGGTAAAGTCCTAGTCTTCACCACATCCTCTGGCAAGGAGTTCCACAGGTTGACTGTGCACTGAGTGAAGAAAATCTTCCTTTTGTTTGTTTTAAACCTGCTGCCTGTTAATTTCATTTGGTGACCCTTAGTTTTTATATTGTGGGAATAAGTAAATAACTTTTCCTTATTCACTTTTTTCACACCACTCATGATTTTATAGACCCCTATCATATCCCCCCTTAGTCTCCTCTTTTCTAAGCTGAAAAGTCCACGTCTTTTTAACCTCTCTTCATATGGGCCCATTCCAAACCCCTGATAACTTTTGTTGCCCTTTGCTGAACCTTTTCCCAGTGCCAGTAGATCTTTGTTGAGATGAGGCGACCACATCTGTACGCAGTATTGAAGATGTGGACGTACCATGGTTTTATATAGAGGCAATAAGATATTCCCCATCTTATTCTCTATCTCAGGGTTTCCCAAGCTACGGATTGGGACCCAAATCTGGGTCGCCATTACATTTCAAAAGGGTCGCCAGGTGTCTCCCCAGGTGGCTCTTAAGGAGCCATTCATACATTTTTGAATTGCCCTGGGTCACCAGGTCTTCCTGAATTGTCAAAATGGGTCCCAATCTGGAAAAGGTTGGGAACTGCCTGTTTTAATGATTCCTAACATCCCATTTGCTTTTTTGACTGCCGCTGCACACTGCATGGAATTTTGACTTTGCATGGTTGAATTTACAGTAGTGTAGATACAGTGTTGTGAAAGTTGAGGCTCTTGGCCTCCGGGAGGCATCCCACAGTGCCCTGCACTGACTACTCTGGCCAGAACCTGCGCCTTTACTTCTTTCCAGGTGAATAAGAAAAGCCCTGGGAAAGTTCGAATTTCATTTCCCATGTGGCCAGTGCTGCGATCACACCTCAGAGCAAGCAGCACTCCTGAGCAGCACACATGGCCATGACTTCCATGACTTCAAGTCCTATGAGCTCCAGTTTCCAGGGGCACAAAAGAGCACCAGCACGCATTGTGCAGGAGATCTTGGACCTTTTAGGGTGCATCTACACAGCAGGGTTTAACTTGAAAGAAGCTATGCAAATTGAGCTACCTCAATTGCGTATGTTATTTTGAAATAGCTTACTTTGAAATATATGGGAGTGTTTCCTCAGCACTTATTTCGAAATAGGGCACTCTTCCTCTGACTTCCCTTACTCCTCGTACAATGAGGGTTAAGGAGTAACAAGTCCTCCAGCTTGACAGTATTTGACACTATTTCGAAATAACTGCCTGCTGTGTAGACACGGACCAAGTTCTTTTGGAATAGCGCTAGTTATTTTGAAATAGTGTTGCAGTGTAGACGTACCCTTAGAGGCTTGGGGAGAGGAATCCATTTTCTCTGAGCTCCGACACAGCAAAGAAAACACTGATATTTACATGAAGATCACAATCTGCCCGGCAGGATGTGGGGGAAGACTATTTGCTCTTACAGTTTGCTAAAGCCTGGTCTACACTAGAAGCTGTGTCACTCAGGGCTATGAAAAATTCACTCCCATGAGTGGCAGTGTTCCCTCTAATTTTTCGGTATGTGTACAGAATGAATGTTATGTGCACAGAGGCATGTGCAGATGTGCACCACCAATAGAAACATATGCCGCCTGCTGTGGGCACTCTGGTAATCAGCTGGGCAGCACCTAAATCTCTCCTGGGTGGCCACCAAAATGCTCAGCTTACAGGGAACACTGCTGAGCAGATAGTTAAGCCAACCTAAGTCCCTGTGCAGATGGAAGAATTCTTCCATTGACTTAGCTTGTCTTGGGGGTGTGAATTATCCACACCAAGTGGAGCATCCTGTTGCTGCTGTAGCATTTTAAGTCTAGACAAACCCTAAGAAACTAAGGCCATGCTGTGACAGCACGTCGGGGAGCCCTTGGCCCTGCACCCTCCTCCGCAGCCAGATGTGACTCCGCCAGCCAGCAGAAAAGAAGGTAGACATAGGAGCCAGGGCAGAGCCTTAGTGCTTCTGGGGGGAAGGGGCTTCACCCCCTTCTTTGGTCTAAAAACATTCCCCCTTCCCCCAGCCCAGCCCAGACTGACTCAACTCCCAGCAGCTGGTCCTTAGCCCCCAGGCAGCCATGCCCCTTGATTTGTTCAGATAGCTTCTACCTAGCCTAGGTGTCAGGCGGCTGGGCCATTGCTCACCCTCAGGGACCATACCCTGCTGGGCACTGCACACAGACGCACACAGAGTCTCTACACACCAGCAAAGGGCAGTAGGGGTCACACAGCACAACACAGCAACCAATGACTGCCCAACCAGCGTGGATCCAGGGCCCCACTACATCACACATGCCTACGCTACAGAGTTAAATAGATGTCAGTTACATCAGTGATCATAAACTGCTGTAATTACAATACTTGTGCAAGTTCACCCATCACTGGTGTTGGTGGAGTCTGTTCAATGTTGGTGCCCTAGCACCAGTGGAGAGAGCAGTGTACCACGGGTAGCTATCCCACTGCGCAAATCATCACTCTTCCCTAGTAGGCATTCTGGAAATGGATCATAGTGCATCCTGATGCAGGATCACTGCCCCCATGAAGCAGTTTTTTCCACATAATTCCAAGGGCTCCTGATTGCATTTTGTGCCATTTTCAACTGCCCCTGTGAACTTTGTACCCACCATCTCTGCCTAAAAGCATGGATCTTGCACTGCCCTCCAGCCTTGGGATGCGTGTTATGAATACAACAGGGCAGATGCATATTACTCCTGGGAGACCAGCCTACTACTCACTCCCAGGGATCGTGAAGCTGGTGAATGAAATATTCCTTTGGCACCCTTCCCCAGGGAAGCCTTGGCCCCTTCTGTGCTGCCCTAGTCCACCCCCAGATTCCCAACTCCTGTGGGCTCTGTTCAGATGCCTCCTAAAGAGCCACTTCTCCTTAGAATAGAATCCTAGACTCGTGGGGCTGGGAGGAAACACAAGGACTAGATTAACCCCCTGCCAAGAAGTGGGAGCTGCATCTGAAGGACCCTAGACAGATGCCATCCAGCCTCTTCTTGACACCCTCCCCCTCGGCATCTGTTCCATTGTCCCACTCTGCTTACAGCGAGGAAGCTTTTCCAGAGCTTCCATCTAACTCTGCTCTGCTGTGCTTTCAACCCGTTGCCATGTCTCCTGCCCTCTGTTGCCCTTTTAGGGCAGCCATTCAAGTATTTGAAGATGCCACTTTGTCCCTCTCAATCGCCTCTTTTCTAAACTGACCACACCCACTTCCTCCAGCCTTTGCTCATGTGGCTGCGTTCCATCCCTCGATCATCTGTGCCACTCGCCTCTGGTTCCTGATCACCAAAATGGACACAGTACAGCAGCTGAGGCCTAACTGGAAGGGACTGTCTCCTCCCGTGACTCGCACAAGATGTCTCTGTTAACACAACCTAACATTGCATTTTGATTTTTTTTTCAGCAGCCTGGCATTGCAGAGACACGCGGAGGCTCCCGGACCCTTGTCAGCCAGGCTGCTGCCAAGCCTGCTGCCCCCTAGTCTGCATTTCTACATTTGCGTTTTGTCCTGAGTGCAGCACCTGACATTCATCGTTTTGTTGTCCATAGCTCAGTTCTCCAGTTTGTCAAGATCACTTTGAATTGTAGTTCTTTGTGATCCAGACAGCAGTGAGCGAGCCTTCAGAGAAACCTGCCAGTTAGCTGGCTCGTTGGCTTGCATGGGCCTGCCCCAGGATTCTGGCAGTGGTGGCAGAAGTAGTGACCCTTGGCAGCACTTCATGGAGGCCCCAGGGGGAGGGCAGTGCTCCTATGCCTGGTGGGCCTGGCACCAAAGAATGGGAAGAGACAAAGCAGGGGCAGCTGGGCCATGCAGCGCATGGAGGGGGGCTAAAGGGGGCTTGGGGGAAATGGGGAGCTGTGTTGATGTAATACATTGCTTCTCAGGAACCCCGCAGATCTTCAGTACTTACAGGGCCAGAGCACCGGCTGGTCGAACCCTGCTGTTCCTTTGGGAGTGCTACCCACACTTCAGTCTGGTCCCTGGGGATCTTGCTGGTCCCCCCGCTCTTCCCCAAGGCAGGGCCTCTGGCTGCCTGTGCCATGCCCTTTGCTTTCTACAGGGTGCTGTTTCTACAGGCCAGTTCCCAATTAGAGCCGCGCACTGCGCCTCGCTGCCTTCTTTAAATGCTCCACAAACAGTGCTCAGCCCAGTGACCCTGCAAGGCTGCAGTCCTTTGCCCAGATACCAATGCCCTGCTTAATACCAGTGTGCCTGCTTACTTGGTGTCCCTCCCCAGGTCTGGCACCAGTGACCCCTACTGCATTGTCAAAGTAGACAACGAAGTGGTAGCCAGGTGAGTGTGCCCAGCTGGGCGCCCTGGGGACGGGATGAGTAAATATGCCATATTTGCACTGTTGTTGGAGCGTGGTGTAATAGAGACCGATGTACAGAGCAAAGTGCTGGTCTCCACTCACGCAACTGTCTCTGCAGGCATGGATTTACGTCCCTTTGGCCCTGCATGCATGCATGCGTAGTTCTTTGCACCAGTGCATCCGTGGCCACTGCATGCCACTGGCAGGGAGGTGCATGCCTGTGTTTCCTCTAACCCTTTCCATCCATTGGCTGAATGCATTTTCTTGTGTGCACAGAGACATGGGCGAGGGCGCACCACCAGTAGACACTAAAAACCTAGCTGTGGGCGCTCTGCTAATCAGGCGGGCAGCATATTAACTTCTGAGTGGCTGCACTAGTGCAGAGCTTGCAGGGAGCACGGGTGTGGACCCTTGTGCGTTCGGCGAGGTCTGTGTGTGTGGCACATGCTCTGGATTCTTGGAGCTGTGAGGTCCAGATGGCATCTCTCCCAGTCCCTGAGCTCCTGCCTCTCCTGGGTTAAGGCAGCTGGAGTAAACCTAGTCCTGACCCCATCCCCCAGAGGATAGGGACTGAGCCTGTAGTTCTCATAGTGACAGCAGGGTCCACAGCTGTGACCTCCTCCATCGCACCATGGCCCACAATGCTGGCATGGCTCAGGGGCATGGTCGCAGCTGCTGGCACTGACCCCCTCTGCCCCGGACTCTGCTTGCAGGACTGCTACCGTGTGGAAGAATCTGAATCCCTTCTGGGGGGAGGAATACACCCTGCACCTGCCCATGGGCTTCCACAGTCTCGCCTTCTACGTGCTGGATGAGGACACCATCGGGTGAGAGGGGGCTGCTACTTGTGGGTGTAGCTGGGCTCAGCACACTAATGAAGTGCCGGGGGGCTTACTGAGCCGGGCTCTGCTTGGAGCAATGGATTGGCCTGAGCTCTGGTGCCTTTCGCTGGCACCTCTGCCCGTCGTGCTGACTCAGCAGCAAACAAGCAACAGGAATAGAGCATTTGCTGTCCGTGATCCCCTCACAGCTACCCCTCCTGTTTCCCCCATCAGAGATGGAGGGGCTCCCTCCAGCCACTCCTGCGGGAGAGCCGTGAGACAGTTAGTTGCTTTGGAGCTGGGCAGAACAAAGCACAAAGGAATGAAACTTGCCCTGAGCAGCTGGGGTGATGTGCGGGAGCCCGCCTGGATAACCTGCCCCTTGACCATGCAGGGCAGTTAATTCTAGGTGCTCTTTGCCCACATCTGGCTCTTTCCTTGCAGGCATGATGATGTCATTGGCAAAATCTCTCTCAGTAGAGAATGGATTTCATCTCACCCGCGCGGTAGGTGATGGGGCAGTGGAGGGAGCCTTGGGCTGGAAAAGTGCCTTATGAAGACAGTGACTGGCTCACAGTGGCCATGCAGGGCAGCAGACACCAAGCTGGCTCTTTATGGGCCATTCCACAAGGCCTGGCTCTGAATCTTAGCCTCCTGGCGAGCGGGTCCCAGCATGCTCAGAGATCAGCACACCCCGCCCCTGGTGAGGCCCCACAGAATAGCAGGGTCTGCGCAGACGGAGAAGTCAGGTTATCTGGCAGCCTGTGTTCTCTCCACCCCTCAGTGTTGCTGACTCTCAGGGTGTTATTGTGAGTCGCTTGGGCCCCTGGCTAGGAGAGAATCTCAGCTTGTCTTTCCAAAAGAGAAGCGGGCTGTTGTGGGGGAAGGCCCTGAAAGGTGAGGGAAGAGAACCCTGGTGTTGTATTGCAATAGTTTGTAGTGCTCCTGATTTTAAGGCAATCTCATGGTTTGAGGAGGTGGGTGGCTGACTTGTGATGTTGTGCCTGTTTGGGGCTGGCCATGCGGTGCGTAACACCTCTCAGGCCTGTGCCAGGGCATGTAGCGGGAGGCTGCACAGACGTCACACATGGCCAGCATGGCTGCCCGAAATGGGCAGGTCAAGGGAGCCACATGGACTCCCCTGTCATTGCAGGGATTGACAACTGGATCAACCTGACCCGTGTGGAGCCCAATGAAGAGGTGCAGGGCGAGATTTGCCTGGAGCTGAAGGTGCGAGAGGCGCCGCAGAGGAGGATTCTGCACTGCCATGTGATTGAGGCCAGGTAGGAGTAGATGGCTCCTGTCTCCCCTACCCACCTCTATCTTCCTCCATAACCTTTCCTGTCCCCTCTCCTCTCACGGACGAGTGGCTAGTCAGCTCCCTCCAGGCAGCTGGTGCAGGCCAGCTTGTGGCACCAAGGCTGGGAGCAATGGATAAGTCGACAGCAGGTGGCCAAGCTCTATGCCTGCTTCAGTTCTTTTCTGATGTCCCAGCCTTCCCCTTGCTCTGGGTCACTGCTGTCCTCACTCCAACCCTGTGGGGCTGACAGCCTGGCTGAGCCCTAGGCAATGTGTGCGAGGGGCCTGTGCCCCCAGAAGGGGCGGGGCCTCTGGGGCTGGGCAGCCCGCCCTTAGTGCCACTTGGACTATGACGTGCCCCCCACAGCCTCTGGTGCTGCCTGGAGTGCACTGCGTGGTACTCCAGCGTGATGTAAAGGGCCGGGGGTTCTAGCTGCTGCCATTGCTGCAGTATCAGCAATAGTGGTGGAAGTGCTGGGCCCTTTTGAAGCACCAGACCTGGGGCGTTTGCCCCCTTTGTCCCCACTGCTTCAACCTGGCCTGGCACAGGAGTCCAGCAAACCCCAGGCCAATGTCACAGGCTGCCTATGCAGTGTCTGTCACCCTGGAATCTGGGCAGTTTGGCATGGTGCCTGCATGGCACGGCAATGGGAGCAGCATGTGTGCGTAGTGAGGGATGGCTGCTCCCACAAAGCAATGCATCAGCGGGGGGGGAGGGGAATCCATTCTGAGGCAGCCAGGGCAAGGCATGCTAGCCAGCTGGGAGTGGGTAGGCACACGTCTCAGCACCTGCTAGGGGAGGGGGGATAGCTCCAGAGGGGCTAAGGGCAAATGAAAGTGGGCCCAACACCCGTCTGCCACTGAGCTGCCAGCATGAGCTCTGCCTGATCA
Organism: Pelodiscus sinensis; assembly: GCF_049634645.1. NCBI lineage: Eukaryota > Metazoa > Chordata > Testudines > Trionychidae > Pelodiscus > Pelodiscus sinensis. The sequence continues at coordinate 5,702,540 of NC_134725.1, read as the reverse complement.
GCAGCCATGGGAACTCCCCGTCTTGTTCCATGTTCACACCCTCCTTCCCGTACGCATGCTCCCTGCCCACTGCTCACGTGTGTGGGGTGCCAGTGGAGGCTTTTGCACTGCGACTGGGAGGAACAGCTCTACCTCCTTCTCCGTGAGGTGCAGTGTTTGCTGCTGCTCTATTCTACTTTATGCTTATTCGATGCAGCGGAATAACTGGGGCTGCAATGCCTTTCCTTCCTCATGCATCTGGCATAATTTCTAGAGAGAGTGACGAACTCAACACCCTCTCCTTTCTTACCCTTGCTTCCCAACTGCTGGCAAATCCTGATACTCGGGTAGCCTTGAGAGACCTCAACAAAGATCCTGCACCACATGCACGGTGCTGGCTGTACACAGCGAAAGACAGTTCCTTCCAAAGAGCCCATCACCTAAGGACAATGGAGAGATGATTATCCCTGTTTTACACATGGCAACACGCCCACGGTCACATGGAACCTGTGACAGACTAAGGAATTGAGCCCAGGGTTTATGAATTCCCAGTTCATAAGCCTGTCCTTCCTTCTCAAGCATTAGTTTATGCCTAGACAAGAGCCAGGTGCCCCACCATGAATGGAGAGGAAAGGGTTTTATTTATGTTGACACCTCTCTGAAATCCCATTCTCAACATGATGCTGATGAGAGGTTCTTCCCAGCACCACTTCCGGATGAGTGGAGAGAGAACCAGGTCAGTTTTAGAAATGAGAAAGAGAACTAAGACCACGTCCCCATCCTGCTCCCCGCACCAGCTGATTTAGAACCCAGGAAAGGAGGGTACGCTGGTGCATAATGTGGGCAGGCTCTCTCAGCCAAGCTGTGCCACTGCCACTGCCCTGCGTTGCTTCCTAAAGGTACCTGCATTGTGAGGCACTTTGCGACTACCCGCCCTTAGTGTGAGACCCCCAACTCCACCAGCCTTGAGCAATACAAGCCCTCCCCTCTGCAGGTTAGCAATAGGCACACACCAGTCCTCTGAGTGCCCACAGGCCACTCTCCACAGCCACAGACCCTGCTCCCCAGTGCACAGTGCACCCCTCCTTTCCAGGTACACCTGAGACCACAACTCAGCTCTCAGCACTTAGATATGTTTATGGTATAAACAAGTCAAAGTCTAGCAAACAAAGAGCAGAGATGTCAAATAATTGCAAATAGGCATAACTAGAAACAATTGTTACATATTCAATAAATGCATAACATGCATTCTAGAAGCTTGACTTAACTAACTGGATCTTCTCCCCAAAGTCCTTCCAGTGTTTTTCAGGTAGGGTTAGCTGTGATCTTTCCTATCATGAGCCAAATCACACTGTCCACTAGCTTCCTTGGTGAAAGATTCAGGGGCTTAAATCTGCCCTGCAAATGTATTCCACTGACCCATTGTCATTCCTTGTAATCAGGACGCCCCCTAATGGTTGATTTTTTCCTGCATGCTTCTTTTTTGTAGATTTTCGCAAGCTCCAGAACAGCAGTACCTATGCAAATAGCCCCAGATGCAAATAGACCTATAGTGAGAAGTGAACCTATTGCCCAGACAGGAAGTCTGCTCAGTCTGTTAGCCCCTGCCCGAAAGGAACATCTGTGAGAACATAACTGCCCCAAAGACATACAATGCCTTAAATGTTATCCATAGGTACATTTTGAAATGGTTGTGATGATCAGTGAGATACTGGCTCCAAGCAGAGCCCTCAGATGCTGCCCTTTGATGAAGTGTTAGGCCTATACCTGTCCGAGGGATCCCCGTAAAACCCCATACATTGTTGTGCCCTCTGCCAGTTGGCATCAAGATATCCCTGGGTCACACCTACCCCCTTATATAGCTGGAGGAGAGTCCGCCCCTAGCTAATCCCAGTCATCTGAGAACCCTCCTATCTCGACAGAGCAGTTGCCTGTCTTTAAGAGCCTTTTCTGTGCCCTTCATGTGTACAATTTGCATACTCTGCTCTGAGTGCTGTACTCCAGTGCAGCAGATGGGAGTTGGTACGTTTTGTTCTGTGTAGGCATACCAACGGAGTGCGGTGTGTTAGGGCCCTGAACTTCCTGGTAAACAGATTGGCTTCACTGCTTGACTGCCCACACAATTGTGTGGCATTCTTTTTCTGTGACAGAGTCATTCTGCTGGGGAGGCAGGTGTCAGCTTTTTACTTAAGCAAGCAATAGAATCCTTTCTTGTTGCCTTTGCCTTCTTGCATTAGTACCACTCCCAGACCTGGGTGAGATGTGTCCATGCACAGTTCAAATCCTTTGTCAAAATCAGGGACATCCAGAATAGGTTTTCTGACAGAATTTTTTTTCCTCACCAAAGCCTTTCTGACTGGCTGCCATCCACAGCATTTTGTTGGATGCTGCAAATAGTCAAACCCTGAGATAGCAGACACAATGACTCTGACACCATGGAGCCTACAGAAATAATTAGTCATACCTAGAGCAGTGTGACAGTGCGATGGGGTTTTCCCATCTCCTGCACCCCCGAAATGGCATGAACAGACTCCACCAGCCCGTAGAACAGAGGGAGTTTATTGCTTCTCCAGGATACAGCACAGCACAGATGTCATCTGGTTACAGGGCCAGCCTAGGATGCCTCAGCCCCCATCAATATGGGGGAGGGGTGTCTCGGCTTCTAAACCCCCCAGTCTGTTGCTGAGGCTGCTTTCTCCATGATTCTAGACCGAGAGTAAGTAACTCACTCTCCTCCAGCCCTACACCCCCCCCCCCCCTGCCAGGGCAGCATTCCACCTTCCTTTCTATCACATTTCTATCACCTTCCTTTGTTTCTCTCCTTGGGGGGTAGCTGGTCGGACAGGTTGAGAGGGCCTCTTTGCATAATGTCTCACTCCCTGTCCTTCTGGGCTGTGGTACCGGCAGCAGCCAGTGGGGGTTACCACAGAGCCAGCATAGAAAGCAGCCCAATACCCCCACTACGTCACAAGCAGTGACAATCCAGAGACGGAGGAACCCCTCCCAGAGCCCTGGAGGGCAGAGCCCGGCCCCAGCACTTCACCTGACTACAAGTCAGGAGGCATGGCAAGAGCTATAAAAGGCCAGCCCCGGAGGCCAATCAGCCCCCAGAGGAGCCAGATGCCTGTTCTGCACTCCCAAGCTGGGAAGTGGAGGGGGACCTAAAAGAGACTGAAGACTGGCCCAGATCACCGGGCCCAATGATGGAACTAGGTGTCACCAAATGAAATTAATAGGTAGCATCAGTTTGCAGGTTTAAAACAAACAAAAGGAAGCTTTTTTTTCATGCAGTGCAAAGTCAACCTGTGGAACTCCTTGCCAGAGGATGTTGTGAAGACCAGGGTTTTAACAGAGTTCAAAAAAGAACTAGCTAAATTCATGGAGGATAGGTCCATCGAGGACTATTAGCTAAGATGGGAAGGGATGGTGTTCCTAGCCTCTGTTTGGCAGAAGCTAGGAATGGGTGAAAGAGGAGGGATCTGTTCTGTTTACTCCCTCTGGGGCATCTGGCATTGGCTACTGTTGGAAGACAGAATATTAGGCTAGATGGAGCTTAGGTCTAACCCAGTATGGCCTTTCTCATTTTCTTAAATTTCAGCCCCACAATGGCTTGTAAGTCAGCGTGTTGCTGTCAGGATCCCCGCTGACCCAGTGGCAGACTGAGCTGCTGCTGTTAAGGCCCTGGGCTGGGATGCAGTGGGACAGGTGGGTCAGCATCCCCCCCTGCTACCCAACCTATGGATGGTTGTCTTTCCCTCCCTCTGAGATTGTGGGCCAACCGACTGTGTTTGACAGCTCTCCCCAAGTGCTAGAAGACCTGTTTGTGTGCTGCCCCACCCTGAACCTGAGCCTGGTACCTCAGAACTTTACATTTATCAACATTAAAATTCATTTGCCATTTTGTTCTCTAGTCAACTAATTTTGTGAGATCCTTTTGAAGCTCTTCACAGTCTGCTTTGTTCTTAACTATCTTGAGCAGTTTAACCTAAGAAAACAAGAACAGCCATACTGAGTTAGACCAAAGGTCCTTCCAGCCCAGTCGCCTGTCTGCCAACAGTGGCCAATACCGGATGCCCCAGATGGAGGGAATACAACAAGTTATCATCACACGATCCTTCTCTTGTCATCCGTTTCCAGGCAAACAGAGGCTAGGAACACCATTCATACCTAACCTCCATGAATCTATCTAGCTCTTTTTTTAACTCTGTTAAAGTCCTAGTCTTCACCACATCCTCTGGCAAGGAGTTCCACAGGTTGACTATGCGCTGAGTGAAGAAAAACTTCCTTTTGTTTGTTTTAAACCTGCAAATTGATTATACCTATTTACAGGGCTTGACAAGCGGTAGCAAGCCCCACTCGCCAGCCATGCGGTTTGGCACGCTGCGCATGACCTTGCTGCGCATGCACTGGTTGCACTGCAGCGCCATGCCGAGCTAAAATCTACTCACTACGGGTGAGTAGATTGCCCTAATTATCGAGCCCTGCCTATTTAAACCTGCTGCCTATTAATTTCATCTGGTGATTCCTAGTTATTATATTGTGAGAATAAGTAAATAACTTTTCCTTATTCACTTTTTCCAATGTGCATTATTTTAAATTTCATTTGCCATTTTGTTTCCCAATCACTTAGTTTGGTGAGATCTTTTTGAAGTTCTTAACATCTGCTTTGGTCTTAACTATTATGAGCAGTTGATAAATGTAAAGTAATGCACATTGCGGAAAAAATAATCCCAATTATACATACAAAATAATGGAGACTAATTTAGCTATAACCACTCGAGAGAGATCTTGGAGACATTGTGGACAATTCTCTGAAAACATCAATTCAGTGGCAATCAAAAAAGCAAACAAAATAGAAAGAATAATTTAAAAAGAGATAATTTAAAAAGGGATAGAGAATAAGACAGACAATAGTTTATTGCCTCTATATAAAATCATGGTACGCCAGTATCTTGAATACTGCATACAGATGTTGTCACCTCATTTCAAAAAATATATATTGGCATTGGGAAAAGGTGCAGCAAAGGGCAACACAAATGATTTAAAAAAATCTTAAAAAACAGCCAATAGATTAGTAGCACCTTAAAGATTAACAAAACATGTAGATGGTATCATGATCTTTCAAGTGGGGCACAACCCACTTCTTCAGATGACAAGAGTAGTAGAAGTTGAGATCCAATAATAAATAAGGGAGGGGGGAGAGAAAAAAGGAGGGCCCCCTCCTTTTTCTCTTTTTTTTCCTCTCTCTCCCCCTGTTTTTTTACTAGTCTATTTGTTATTTTTTAAGTTTTTCCTGTTACAGACTAACTCGGCTGCCCCTCTGAAACAAATGATTAAAGTTTGGAAAGGATGCCATATGAAGAAAGATTAAAAAGACTGGGACTTTTCAGCTTAGAAAAGAGGAAACTAAGGGGGGATGTCTGTTTGCTGCCCCCCATGAGCCAGGGCCTGAGTCCAGTACCTCAGAACTATCTGTTAGCTGCCTTGCCCTGCCCTGAACCAGGTCTTGGTACCCCAAAACCGTCTGTTTAGATTCCTTGCCCTGAACCAGGCCTGGGCGTGTTACCTCAGGGCTGTTTAGCTGCCCTTCCCTGAATTTGGGCCTGATACCTCAAGACTCTGTCTGTTTGCAGCCACCACCCCCAGCCCCAGCCCCAAACCAGGGCCAGGTACCTCAGAACTATTTGTTTGCTGCTCCCACAGCCCCAAACCAGGGCCTGGTACCTCAGGACTGTCTGGTGCCCTGCCTGAACCTGAGTGTGGTACCTCAGGACTGTCTGTTTGGTGCCTTGCCCTGAACCAGGCCTGGGCGTGGTACCTCAGGACTGTCTGTTTGGTGCCTTGCCCTGAACCAGGCCTGGGCGTGTTACCTCAGGACTGTCTGTTTGCTGCCCCGCCCTGAACCAGGCCTGGGCGTGTTACCTCAGGGCTGTCTGTTTGGTGCCTTGCCCTGAACCAGGCCTGGGCGTGTTACCTCAGGACTGTCTGTTTGGTGCCTTGCCCTGAACCAGGCCTGGGCGTGTTACCTCAGGACTGTCTGTTTGGTGCCTTGCTCTGAACCAGGCCTGGGCGTGGTACCTCAGGACTGTCTGTTTGGTGCCTTGCCCTGAACCAGGCCTGGGCGTGTTACCTCAGAACTGTCTGTTTGGTGTCTTGCTCTGAACCAGGCCTGGGCGTGTTACCTCAGGACTGTCTGTTTGGTGCCTTGCCCTGAACCGGGCCTGGGCGTGTTACCTCAGGACTGTCTGTTTGGTGCCTTGCCCTGAACCAGGCCTGGGCGTGTTACCTCAGGACTGTCTGTTTGGTGCCTTGCCCTGAACCAGGCCTGGGCGTGTTACCTCAGGACTGTCTGTTTGCTGCCCCGCCCTGAACCAGGCCTGGGCGTGTTACCTCAGGGCTGTCTGTTTGGTGCCTTGCCCTGAACCGGGCCTGGGCGTGTTACCTCAGGACTGTCTGTTTGCTGCCCCGCCCTGAACCAGGCCTGGGCGTGTTACCTCAGGACTGTCTGTTTGGTGCCTTGCCCTGAACCAGGCCTGGGCGTGTTACCTCAGAACTGTCTGTTTGGTGCCTTGCCCTGAAGCAGGCCTGGGCGTGTTACCTCAGGACTGTCTGTTTGGTGCCTTGCCCTGAACCAGGCCTGGGCGTGTTACCTCAGGGCTGTCTGTTTGGTGCCTTGCCCTGAACCAGGCCTGGGCGTGTTACCTCAGAACTGTCTGTTTGGTGCCTTGCCCTGAAGCAGGCCTGGGCGTGTTACCTCAGGACTGTCTGTTTGGTGCCTTGCCCTGAACCAGGCCTGGGCGTGTTACCTCAGGGCTGTCTGTTTGGTGCCTTGCCCTGAACCAGGCCTGGGCGTGTTACATCAGGGCTGTCTGTTTGGTGCCTTGCCCTGAACCAGGCCTGGGCGTGGTACCTCAGGACTGTCTGTTTGGTGCCTTGCCCTGAACCAGGCCTGGGCGTGTTACCTCAGGACTGTCTGTTTGGTGCCTTGCCCTGAACCAGGCCTGGGCGTGTTACCTCAGGACTGTCTGTTTGGTGCCTTGCCCTGAACCAGGCCTGGGCGTGGTACCTCAGGACTGTCTGTTTGGTGCCTTGCCCTGAACCTGGCCTGGGCGTGGTACCTCAGGACTGTCTGTTTGCTGCCTTGCCCTGAACCAGGCCTGGGCGTGTTACCTCAGGACTGTCTGTTTGGTGCCTTGCCCTGAACCTGGCCTGGGCGTGGTACCTCAGGACTGTCTGTTTGGTGCCTTGCCCTGAACCAGACCTGGGCGTGTTACCTCAGGACTGTCTGTTTGGTGCCTTGCCCTGAACCAGGCCTGGGCGTGTTACCTCAGGACTGTCTGTTTGGTGCCTTGCTCTGAACCAGGCCTGGGCGTGTTACCTCAGGACTGTCTGTTTGGTGCCTTGCCCTGAACCAGGCCTGGGCGTGGTACCTCAGGACGGTCTGTTTGGTGCCTTGCCCTGAACCAGGCCTGGGCGTGGTACCTCAGGACCGTCTGTTTGGTGCCTTGCCCTGAACCAGGCCTGGGCGTGTTACCTCAGGACCGTCTGTTTGGTGCCTTGCCCTGAACCAGGCCTGGGCGTGGTACCTCAGGACCGTCTGTTTGGTGCCTTGCCCTGAACCAGGCCTGGGCGTGTTACCGCAGGACCGTCTGTTTGGTGCCTTGCCCTGAACCAGGCCTGGGCGTGGTACCTCAGGACTGTCTGTTTGGTGCCTTGCCCTGAACCAGGCCTGGGCGTGTTACCTCAGGACCGTCTGTTTGGTGCCCCGCCCTGAACCAGGTCTGGGCCTGTTACCTCAGGACCGTCTGTTTGGTGCCTTGCTCTGAACCGGGTCTGGGTGTGTTACCCCAGAACTGTCTGTTTGGTGCCTTGCCCTGAACCAGGCCTGGGCGTGTTACCTCAGAACTGTCTGTTTGGTGCCTTGCCCTGAACCAGGCCTGGGCGTGGTACCTCAGGACTGTCTGTTTGGTGACTTGCTCTGAACCAGGCCTGGGCGTGTTACCTCAGAACTGTCTGTTTGGTGCCTTGCCCTGAACCAGGCCTGGGCGTGGTACCTCAGGACTGTCTGTTTGGTGCCTTGCCCTGAACCAGGCCTGGGCGTGGTACCTCAGGACTGTCTGTTTGGTGACTTGCTCTGAACCAGGCCTGGGCGTGTTACCTCAGAACTGTCTGTTTGGTGCCTTGCCCTGAACCAGGCCTGGGCGTGGTACCTCAGGACTGTCTGTTTGGTGACTTGCTCTGAACCAGGCCTGGGCGTGGTACCTCAGAACTGTCTGTTTGGTGCCTTGCCCTGAACCAGGCCTGGGCGTGGTACCTCAGGACTGTCTGTTTGGTGCCTTGCCCTGAACCAGGCCTGGGCGTGGTACCTCAGGACTGTCTGTTTGGTGACTTGCTCTGAACCAGGCCTGGGCGTGGTACCTCAGAACTGTCTGTTTGGTGCCTTGCCCTGAACCAGGCCTGGGCGTGGTACCTCAGGACTGTCTGTTTGGTGCCTTGCCCTGAACCAGGCCTGGGCGTGTTACCTCAGGACTGTCTGTTTGGTGCCTTGCCCTGAACCAGGCCTGGGCGTGTTACCTCAGGACTGTCTGTTTGGTGCCTTGACCTGAACCAGGCCTGGGCGTGTTACCTCAGGACCGTCTGTTTGGTGCCTTGCCCTGAACCAGGCCTGGGTGTGGTACCTCAGAACTGTCTGTTTGGTGCCTTGCTCTGAACCAGGCCTGGGTGTGTTACCTCAGGACTGTCTGTTTGGTGCCTTGCTCTGAACCAGGCCTTGGCGTGTTACCTCAGAACTGTCTGTTTGGTGCCTTGCTCTGAACCAGGCCTGGGCGTGTTACCTCAGAACTGTCTGTTTGGTGCCTTGCCCTGAACCAGGCCTGGGCGTGGTACCTCAGGACTGTCTGTTTGGTGACTTGCTCTGAACCAGGCCTGGGCGTGTTACCTCAGAACTGTCTGTTTGGTGCCTTGCCCTGAACCAGGCCTGGGCGTGTTACCTCAGAACTGTCTGTTTGGTGCCTTGCCCTGAAGCAGGCCTGGGCGTGTTACCTCAGGACTGTCTGTTTGGTGCCTTGACCTGAACCAGGCCTGGGCGTGTTACCTCAGGACCGTCTGTTTGGTGCCTTGCCCTGAACCAGGCCTGGGTGTGGTACCTCAGGACTGTCTGTTTGGTGCCTTGCTCTGAACCAGGCCTGGGTGTGGTACCTCAGGACTGTCTGTTTGGTGCCTTGCCCTGAACCAGGCCTGGGCGTGTTACCTCAGGACTGTCTGTTTGGTGCCTTGCCCTGAACCGGGCCTGGGCGTGTTACCTCAGGACTGTCTGTTTGGTGCCTTGCCCTGAACCGGGCCTGGGCGTGTTACCTCAGGACTGTCTGTTTGGTGCCTTGCCCTGAACCGGGCCTGGGCGTGTTACCTCAGGACTGTCTGTTTGGTGCCTTGCCCTGAACCGGGCCTGGGCGTGGTACCTCAGGACTGTCTGTTTGGTGCCTTGCCCTGAACCAGGCCTGGGCGTGTTACCCCAGAACTGTCTGTTTGGTGCCTTGCTCTGAACCAGGCCTGGGCGTGGTACCTCAGGACTGTCTGTTTGGTGCCTTGCCCTGAACCAGGCCTGGGCGTGTTACCCCAGAACTGTCTGTTTGGTGCCTTGCTCTGAACCAGGCCTGGGCGTGGTACCTCAGGACTGTCTGTTTGGTGCCTTGCCCTGAACCAGGCCTGGGCATGGTACCTCAGGACTGTCTGTTTGGTGCCCCGCCCTGAACCAGGCCTGGGCGTGTTACCTCAGGACTGTCTGTTTGGTGCCTTGCCCTGAACCAGGCCTGGGCGTGGTACCTCAGGACTGTCTGTTTGGTGCCTTGCCCTGAACCAGGCCTGGGCGTGTTACCTCAGGATCGTCTGTTTGGTGCCTTGCCCTGAACCAGGCCTGGGCGTGTTACCGCAGGACTGTCTGTTTGGTGCCTTGCCCTGAACCAGGCCTGGGCGTGGTACCTCAGGACTGTCTGTTTGGTGCCTTGCCCTGAACCAGGCCTGGGCGTGTTACCTCAGGACCGTCTGTTTGGTGCCTTGCTCTGAACCAGGCCTGGGCGTGGTACCTCAGGACTGTCTGTTTGGTGCCTTGCTCTGAACCAGGCCTGGGCGTGTTACCTCAGGACTGTCTGTTTGGTGCCTTGCTCTGAACCAGGCCTGGGCGTGTTACCTCAGGACCGTCTGTTTGGTGCCTTGCTCTGAACCAGGCCTGGGCGTGTTACCTCAGGACCGTCTGTTTGGTGCCTTGCTCTGAACCAGGCCTGGGCGTGTTACCTCAGGACTGTCTGTTTGGTGCCTTGCCCTGAACCGGGCCTGGGCGTGTTACCTCAGGACTGTCTGTTTGCTGCCTTGCCCTGAACCTGGCCTGGGCGTGGTACCTGAGGGCTGTTTAGCTGCCCTGCCGTGAATTTGGCCTCTTACGTCAGAGTTGTCTGTTTGCTGCCACCTGCCACTCCAAGCAGGGCCTGGGACCTCTGGACTGCTTGTTTGTCAGTCTGCCTTCCATGTGGGCCTGGGGCTGTTACCCCAGTGCCCCGCCCTGAACCGGGGCCTGGCCCTGTTACCTCAGGGCTGTTTAGCTGCCCCGCCTGTATTTGGCCTGGTACCTCCGAGCTGTGTGTTTGCTGCTCCGCCCTGTAGGGTTGCCAGATGGTTGAAACAAAAATACCAACCCCCCCCCAAAAAAAAACACCAGGAAAGAAAGGGGGGGGGGGGTATCACAGTTGTTGAGCAAAGAAAAAAGGACTCCAAGGACTTATTAAGCCCCCCCAAAAAAATTAAAATAAAACTGCATTAAAATAGCATGTCCCCTTTAAGTGCAGGAGCCGTTGAGCACTAAGACTCAGGGGAAGCCAGCAGCCATTCTGTGCAGGCAGCCTTGGGGAACCAGGTAAGCATGGGGGCTGGGGTCAGGGGCCAGGAGGGGCTCGGGTGTGGAGTGTTTGGAGGGTTGCCAGGTGCCCGGCATTTTTGCCTCCTGGCTGGGGAAAAATTCAGAAAATTCCCGACATCTCAGGTGTTCTGTGAATTTTTTTACCAAACAGGAGCCAAAAATACGGCGCAGCCGGCAACCCTAGCGGGTGGCAGCAAACAGAGTCCTGAGGGCCTAGGCCCTGGCTTGGGTCCGGGGGGAGCAGCAAACACGATTCTGAGGTAAGAGGCCAAATTCAGGGCAGGGCACCAAACAGCCCTGAGTTAACACGCCCAGGCCTGGTTCGGGGCAAGGCATCCAAACAGATGGCCCTGGGGTACCTGGCCCTGGTTCGGGGCAAGGCATCCAAACAGACGGCCCTGGGGTACCTGGCCCTGGCCCTGGGGTACCTGGCCCCAGGGGCAGATGACTGTTTTGCGGGGCCCCGGGCAGCATAACTCCACGGGGCCCCCCCTTTGCCACAGCGCATGCGCGGGGCTTTTTTAAGCGCGGGGCCTAGGGCGGCCGCCCCATTCGCCCTGCCCTATATCCGCCCCTGCCTGGCCCTGGTTCGGGGCACAGAGTCCTTAGGTACCACACTCAGGTTCAGGCAGGGCACCAAACAGCCCTGAGGTAACACGCCCAGGCTTAGGGTTGCCAGGTGTCCGGTATTCACCTGGACCGTCCAATATTTTTGCCTCCCATCCAGGAAAAAAATTCATAGAATACCGGACACCTGAGATGTCAGGTATTTTCTGAATTTTTCCCCAGCCAGGAAGCAAAAATGCTGGGCACCTGGCAACCCTACAAATACTTAGTTCCCGACCCCAGCCCCCGTGTTTACCTGGTTCCCCAAGTCTGCCTGCACAAAATGGCTGCCGGCCAAAAGACCTAGGGGAAGTCATTGGAGTCCTTTTTTTTTGTTTGTTTTTTTTTGCTCAGCAACTTTGGTTCCCCTCCCCCCCTGCTTTTTCCCCCCCCCTTCAACAGTATTTTTTCCTGGTGTTTTTTTTTTGGGGTGGGGTGGTTGATGTGTTTGGTATTTTTATTTCAACCATCTGGCAACCCTACCACCTGCTACCCCAGCCAGGGCCTGGTACCTCAGAACTGTGTGTTTGTCAGTCTGTCTTGAATTTGGGCCTGGGGCTAGGGTTGCCAGGTGTCCGGTTTTGAACTGGACAGTCCAATAGATTGTGATGTAATGTCAAGTGTGTCTGGTATTTTTGTTGAAACCATTTGACAACCCTACCTGGGGCTGTTACCCCAGAACTGTCTGTTTGCTGCCCCGCCCTGAGCCAGGGCCTGGTACCTCAGCTGTGTTTGTTTGGGCCTGGGGCTGTTACCCAGAACTGTCTGTTTTGGATGCCTCGCCCTGAGCAATAGGGCTGCCAGGTGTCTAGTTTTGAACCAGACAGTCCAGTTTTTGAGCTTTCTGTTTGGGAAACAAATTGAGAAAATAGAAATGAGCAAATAGAAATGTCCGGTATTTTCTAAATCAGATGGAATGTAGATTGTGATGTGATGTCAAGTGTGTCTGGTATTTTTGTTGAAACCATCTGGCAACCCTACAAACAAGGGCCTGGGCGTGTTACCTATGGACTGTTTGCTGCCCCATCCTGAACCAGGGCCTGGTACCTCAGGGGCTCTGTTTGCTGAACCCCTCTCTCCCCCCCCCCACCAGGGCTGGGCCTAATGACTTTTAACCCCTGAAGTCTGTTGGTTTGCATCCCTGTCCTGAGTCAAAGTCTGTATCTAGCAGTTGTCAGCTGAGCCCGATCATAGGCATGAGCCCTGGACTATTGTGGTCCCTCCACAGTGTGGGCTTGGCATAATTAAAGGTTGACTTGTCCCAACCATAAGCCTGGGGCCCTGGATTATTGTGGCCAGTACGCAGTGAGAGTTTGGCATAATTAACGTCTGGCTCGAGCCGACCAGTGACCCGAGCCCCTGAATTTCGTGACTGTGGGCCTGGACTGACCAGAGGCCAGAGTCCCATACTAATGGTAGAGCTGATTCCCCAGGAGAGACTGAGCAGAGGTGTAGTGAGACAGAGTAATTCAGAGGTAGAGGGGCCCAACCCAGAGCTCTGGTGGGCTATACGGACAAAAGTTGAACTTGATTTTTTGGTTGCATGTATAAGCCAGTTAACAATAGAGTCCATTTTCAAGTAGGGTTGCCAGGTGTCCGGTTTTAAACTGGACCGCCCAGTATTTGAGCTTCCTGTTTGGGAAACAAATTGAGAAAATAGAAATGTCCAGTATTTTCTAAATCAGATGTAATGTAGATTGTGATGTAATGTCAAGTGTGTCTGGTATTTTTGTTGAAACCATCTGGCAACCCTACTTTCAAGGCATCCAGGAAAATCTGCCTTCCTCCCCCAGTGACCTAGATTAGGGACTTGCCCATTTGACACTTTGACTGTACGTTCTCACTGCATTTCTCAAGTGTTTGCATGATCTTGCCAGGAATTGCTAAAGATTGCAATATTTAGTACAGGCCCCAGCAAAGTCTTACAAGCACACACATACCTGGATGTTTTTCTGTGTACCAACATCCAAGGGGATCTGCCATTACCACTTTGTTAAATGCACAATGCTTGGGAACTTGGCCCTGCATAAAGTAATCAGTTTGGGTATGGAGTAGGCATAACCACCACCAGGTGGATTCAAACGTAGGATCTCTAGAGCTCAGTCTATAGCTTGAGCTATAAAGCCAGCTGCTGCTCAGCTTAGGCTGTAGAGCTCATTCATTCTTCTCTCTCACTGCACATGGTCTACGTACCATTGCATGGGTCAGTGAACCACACGCTGAGTGTGTGGATTATATATGCATCAGGAACTGTCTCTGCATTAAGCTTCTTGTAACCAACACAAAACCTTTTGGGGCCCTTAACAATACAAGAAGCCCAGGATCCTATAATTATTCCCAAGTCAGCAGACTAGATATCTTCTTATGAACAGGGCTTGACAAACCCCAGCAAGAGCCACTCACCAGCCCCACATTGCGCATGTGCGAAGCGCCAGTGAATGGGGCACACGGAGCGACTGGCTGAAATCTACTCGCCACGGGTGAGTAGATTCAGTGGTTTGTTGAGCCCTGCTTATGAACATACTCCTATATTCATATTCATGACCCATAGTAAGGCATGCTTTGCTGAGGGCATGCTGTGGTCTCATAGGACACGTCTACACAGCAGGGCTAACCTCAAAATAAGCTACCCAACTTGAGCTATGCTAATTGCATAGCTTAAGTCGAAATAGCTTATTTCAACTTTTGGTGCTGTCTACACAGCAGTTATTTCAAGATAGAGCACTCTTCTCCTGACTTTTCTTACTCCTCGTACAATGAGGGTTACAGGAGTTGGAGTAAGCAGTCCTCCAGCTTAACATTATTTTGACATGAAAATAACTGCTTGTGTGTAGACCTGGACTGTATTATTCCGAAATAACGCTGCAGTGTAGACATAGCCATAGTGTTAATCTTATGAACCATTTTGTGAGTCAAAAATGGCCTTCTGGACAGCAGCTGTTTTGCAAAGGCATCAGCAGGCAAAGTCTCTCCCTGTTCATACTTTGCACAGATCAGTAGTATTCAGAAATCAAATCAGTCAGCAGATCATGTTTCCAAAGCTGTCACGATTGTGATACATGTTTCTATGCACAGTCTGCAGTGCAGCCCTGTGGCAGGGGCTTTGTACATTATAGGTGACATTGTTTCTGAGTTCTGGCTTGCAGCATATGGAGCTAGGCGCAGGATGGGATTCCTTCCAGAGGGACATGAGTATGCAGTCATGTGTCTGTCTTTGGCTACAGCCCCCTGCTTTGAGGGAACAGGCCAGGATAATTGCTGTGGACATTCAAGGAGCTGATCCTGTTTTACTTGAGCCAGTCAGTCAGCCAGGACGCTTGGCAGAGAGCAGCATGATGCACAGAAGAAATCCTGTTATCCTAGCAACGAGTGCAGGCTCCTAGGCAACAGTGTGGCCATGGAGAAAGCTCTGAGAGGAGAGATGGGGTGAGCCAGCGAGGCGGGCTCTATCTTCCAAGCATCCTTCTGCAGTGAGGCAGATAGGAGGGTGTGGTCCAATCTTAACCCTTCCCGTATGGCTGGAGAGTTGCGGGACCGCTCTCCAGGTAACTAAAGGGGCATCAATTTAAAAAACAAGGAACGATCCTGCAGCACCTTAGAGACTAACAAAACATGTCAATGGGATCATGAGCTTATGTGGGCACAACCCACTTCTTCAGATGAATGGAGCCAGGGGTCCAGAGATACAAATAAATAGCAGAAAAAGAGGGGATGGGGCAGGAAAGACCTGGACTCCTTGCTCCATTCGTCTGAAGAAGTGGGTTTTGCCCACGAAAGCTCATGATACCATCTGCAGGTTTTTTAGTTTTTAAGGTGCTACCAGACCATTTGTTGGTTTTTTTTTAGTTTTTCCAGTTACAGATTAACTTGGCCACCCCTCTGAAGCTTTTCTACATTTTTTGTTAGTCTCTAAGGTGCTGCAGGGCCATTTGTTGTTTTGTTTTTTTGTTTTTTTTTCAGTTACAGACCAACACAGTTACCTCTCTGAAATTTTTAAAGGTGCATTTGCTACCCTCCTGATGGCAGGCTGTCTCTTCCCTGTCTCCGCATGGCTGGCTGGGGCCCGTGCTGGCTCATGATGAAAGCAGCAGGCAGGAATCCCCATGAGGTTTTATGCCTCCTGGCTGGAGGTGGGACTGTGTGAGAGAGCATAGTCTGTAAAGCTCCCTATCCGAACCAACTAGTCTCTCAGAGGTTTATTGTCTCCTATTGTTTCTATTGTGTTGGCTCCTCCAAAGATGTCCCGGCTCTGGCCAAGCCACCATTGTACTGTGAGCTATCCAAACACAGAACAGTCCCTGCCCGAAAGGGTTTACAATGCCTCCTTGCCAAGCTGCTACGGCCAAGCCATCCCCCAGAGGCACCCACAGCCATCCCAGGCCATATCCCCTAGCCCCGTCCTTCTCTTGTCCTCTCCCCCCAGAGATCTGGCCCCGCGGGACATCTCCGGTACCTCAGACCCCTTTGTGCGAGTATCCTATGATGGCCACACCTTGGAGACGGCGGTGAGTAGTGTGACGGTGCGTCAGGGACCCTCCCCCCCCCCTCAATCCTGCACCTCCATAGCAGCAAGATGAGACTCCACCAGCCAGTAGAGTAGAGAGGGTTTATTGCGTCTCCAGGATACAGCACAGATGTGATGTGGTTACAGGAGTCAGGGCCAGGCAGCCTCAGACCCCTTGGGATAGAGGTCTGCTGCCCCCCTCAGCCCCCAGTACTCAGCTTAGTCTCTTCTCTCCATGTTTTTCCAGACAAGACTACCCAGCTCCCAGACCCTGCCCCCCAGCCAGATGGCTGTCTCTGCCTCCCTTCCTGTGTCTCTCCTTCAGGGAAGAGCCTTGTTATCTGATCAGGCTGGGACTAGGTGTCTGGGCCAGTACACATGTGGGTGAGTCAGTGGGAATCACACAGCACAGCGCAGGGGAACCCTGGGTAACAAAGCAGACAGCCCCCCCTACGGCACAAGCAGAAGGGTCACATGCAGAGACTTGCTCTCAGCCCTGGGGACAGGGCTCTTTTTAGCTGCCATGCCAGAGGTACAAGGGTCCTTCCTTTCCCTGGGTCTCTGTGTGGTGTGCACTGTATGTGGTGATAGCTGAGAATGTGGTGGGGTGGGGGGAGCCTGCCTGTGTATCTCCTGGGTCGCTGGGAGGGCTGAAAGGCTTGGTACCCCAGCCTGCTTCCTTGGTGATGTCCTACCCTTGCTCCGTGTGCACAGTCCCCTTTGCTAGGCACTATTTTGTCTGCCAGCGTGGCACAAAGGACCTTACTGTCACTGAGAATCATGGCTCAGGTGCCATGGTGATGGACACAATACAAATGCCTAGAAAGACGTGAGCCTTAAAGAGGGGAAAAACCAGGCCAGCTTGCCTAACTCTGTCTTGCCTTAGCTGTGCTCTTCCTGGCACGTCTCGCCCTGCAGGTGGGATCCTAGTGGGAGTCTGAGCACCCTCAGCTCCTGCTGAAATCAGTGTGGATTGGAACGGGCTCAGCATGCCACAGGCATGGGCCCACTGGCCACTCCTTGCCAGCAGACACCCCAAACTGCTGTCCATGCCAGGAGCCCCATTTCTCTCTC
Organism: Pelodiscus sinensis; assembly: GCF_049634645.1. Lineage (NCBI taxonomy): Eukaryota > Metazoa > Chordata > Testudines > Trionychidae > Pelodiscus > Pelodiscus sinensis. Next base: position 5,685,468 of record NC_134725.1, on the reverse strand, counting down.
CCCTTGCAGATCATTAAGAAGACTCGTTTTCCACACTGGGATGAGGTGCTGGAGTTTGACCTGGAGGAGGGGGTGCCCGGGAAGGAGCCGAAGGGGTCCCTTGTGAGCGTGGAGGTGTGGGACTGGGACATGGTGGGAAAGAATGACTTCCTGGGACAGGTGAGCAGCTCCAGCCATGTCCTCAATACCTCCATCGGGAGGTGGGGGCCTGGCTCTGAGCAGACTGGAGAGAGGGAAAGTCAATGGCCCATAGACCTGCAGCCTCAAATCTCCTGCTAGCTTGCAAGGAGAGCAGATCCCTAAGGTGTGGGCCACCAGCCTGGTTTCTCAGCTCATGGCTGGGGACAGGACGGGGTATATGTAAGGCTGGCTCGCACTCCCTGGATTCTGCCTGGCCTCTGGGGCAAATTAACATTGTCCCAGGGCTGCTCTAGCTCATGCTTTGTTTCCCATTCCCCCTCTACCACGGGCTCTGTAAGTAGCTGGAGTGCAGCGTGGCTACAGCCTGGGTTAGGTCAGTTATACCCGTTCTACCCCAGCCAGGAACTAGTTAGTCTGCCAGAGACTCACTGAGAATCAAGCCCAAGAAGGCGAGCCAGAGAGAGAGGGGAAATTGCTTATGAATCCTTGAAGGTGACGGGTACAGCTTGGAGATGTCTGCAGGGTGCATAACACTGTCCTGAAACCAGCCAGAGTGAGTAGGCGGCTGGGATCTGAGGCTGCTGCTCGGTCCCCATGGCACAGTTCTGTCTGATTGCTATTCCACTAAGGCTACATCTAGACTACAAGCCTCTTTCGAAAGAGCCTTTAGACTACACGCAGGTTTTTCGAAAAAGCCTAGACACTCTCTTTCAAAAAAGCACAGTTTGCGTTCAATAGCGCCTTTATTGAAAGAGTACTTTCGGAAAGAGGCGTTCTTCCTCGCAAAGTGAGGTGTACCGCGATCGAAAGAACTGCCGCGTCTGTCGATTGCAGCTGCAGTCTAGATGCAGGGGAGTTTTTTCGAAAAAGACTCACTCTGGGGTGGGGTAGGGCAGCTCAGCAAGGCTTGGACCAGCTTCCCTCCAGAAGAGCTTGAAGGGTCTGGCAAGGAAACAGCCTGCGGGTGAATCACACTGGAAGCCAACGTGTCCCCCACATTGCTGGGGGTTGGGACGAGGCTCCCTCCAGGGCTGCCCCTTCTGTCGGTGTCTGTCTCCTTACTGTCCCTTTCTCTGTGTCCCACACAGATTGAGTTCTCTCTGGCTGCCCTTCAGCGATCCCCTGCCAAAGGCTGGTTCAGGCTCCTGCCCTTCCCCACCACTGAGGAGGATGCTGGGTAAACAGTCAGCCGTCAGGACCCTGGGTGGGGAGGTGGAGTGAGCATGGCTCCTGGGAGCCAGGAGTCCTGCACACTGTTTCTAGCAGGGGCAGCGCTGTAGCTACTACTGCTGTGGACTCCTGGGCTCTATGCCCAGCTTTGCCACTGACTTGCATGCTCACCTTCTGTGCCGCGGTTTCCCCAACTGGAAACTGAGGTTAGTGAGGCTGTTGGTCCTCACGGGGAGGGTTTGTTCATCCACCAGGTCACCGCTTGCCACCTCCCTGTATGTGCATGGAGCCGAAGGGGCTGTCTTTAAATGCAGTTAACTGGGGCATTTTGTTTCCTGCCCCCGTCCTAAATTAAAACAAAAGCAAACTGCTCAGAAGTGGGGCTGCAGCCTCCACACCCAGCGCTTCCGTCCCGGCACACCGGGAGGCTTCTTGTGTGCGCTCAGCCAGGCCTGAGTCTGGAGGAGCCACTGAGCAGCACAGGGGATCCTCTGTAGTGCACTGAAATAACCCAGCTCTTGCCTGAAATGGGAGCTTGAAAGGCTTGGGCGGATGGATGGATGGACAGGGCGCTGGGCGTCTCTGCCACTTCTGCAGTGGCGCCAGGGTGACTCATCCACAGAGCTCACGCTGGCTGACTGTGTTCGTCCATGGGGCACTGGCGATAGGCACAGCCTCTGCCACGGGGCGCAGTCGGGGGAGAGGTCAAGGACAGAGGGCCTCAGGCTCATCTTGTCCGTTCTTGCCTCTGGGCTTTTGATTCTGGTTGCTGTGCTGGAGGAGTCGCTCCCATGTGCTGCTGTGCTCTCATTCCACACACACTTGCCCATGGAGTGGTGTCTCGGGTGTCCTTGCAGAGGGAAGCTGGGGGCTCTGCGGCTGAAAGTCCGACTGGCTGAGGACAGGATCCTGCCCTCCATGTACTACCAGCCCCTGATTGAGCTCCTGGTGGAATCTATCCTGTGCCCTGCTGAGGTGGGTCTAGCTCATTGTAACTGTGGCTGCGTCCAGGCAAGGCGGGGGAGAGAGTGGCTGGGCTGGGGGAAATGGAAGGGAGGAGGAGAAGGGGTGCCTCTAGTTCCCAGGCTCCTCACTCATGCCAGCTGGGGAGTCTGAACAGTGCCTGGCCCTGCAGCATTTCCTGCTTAGTCTGCACCTCATCTCCTGGCCGTAACATCTTCAGAGGGGCAGCCCAGTTAGTCTGGAGCTAGAAAAACGTCCAAAGCAACGACTAGACTGGGAGCAGCTGTCTTTGGTCCCGCCCCCTTCCCTTCCCTTCCCTTCCCTTCCCTTCCCTTCCCTTCCCTCTTCTTGGATCTGGACTGCAACACTCCGGTCGCCGGGAGCCGTGGGCTGAGCCACGAGAGCGCGTGGTCCCGCTGGCATGTTCCGTTAGTCTCCGAAGTGCCACCAGACTAGTCGTTGTTTTTTAAGGTTTTCTGGCCTTAAAATGTTTGTCTGGGGCCGCCCCATGTGGCCCCTTCCTGCAACAACCTGTCCCTTGTCATCCCTGGGGAGCCTTGTAGCTCTGAGCCGCCCACCAGTGCTGCCCGGGGACTTTTGCAGAGGCACCCCCCGGATGGCTCTTTGGAAGCAGGGTGTTACTGAGCGCAGAGAGCAGCTGTCCACCCCCAGCGCATGTGTGTGCATGTGCGAACATACGTGCACGCATGTGCCGGCAACGTGTCAGTGCCTGAAGTCCCTCTTGGTCTGGGGCAGAGCTGGCTCGGGCAGTGGGGACCCTCTCTGTGGGGCAGAGGGGCTCTGCAGGTGGGGGGTTGAGGGTCTCTCCGGGTGGGGCAGAGGCCAGTGGCGCAGGCACAGTTTTAAGAGCGGGGATGCTGAAATCCAGCCCCCTTCCCTCTCCCCCACCCCCTCCACAGCTGAGGCCAGGAGCAAAGCCGCAGTGCACAGGGCTGGCAGCTGGGACCCTCGGCATGGGGCTGGCAGCAGAGCCCCCAGCACATGGGGTGGCATCCAGGACACCAGGTGCAGGGTGGGCAGCAGAGCTCTGGCACACGGGGCAGCAGCTGGGATCCCAGGCACTAGGGCTGAGAGCCCGAGGGTGCTGCAGCACCTCCGCGCCACCAGGTCTCATGCCTAAGCCAAGGCTTGCTGGCCAAAGAGCAATGCTGCCCTGCTGTGTGACAGGAGGACGTCAGCCCGCTGGCCTTGCTGGAGAGATCAGCTCGGTGGAGAGCCGGCAGGATGTGGCCACGAAGCTGGTGAAGATCTTCCTAGGACAGGGCCTGGCGGTGCCCTTCCTGGACTACCTCAACCTGCGAGAGGTGACGAAGACCAGTAAGTGCTGCCCACAGGCTGCTCAGTGTTGGCAAAGCTCCTGGCGCTGGGCATCGCTGTGCAGTGCAAGGCGCTCAAAGTGACTGGGAGTGCTCCATGCCGGGGTGCGTGGGGGAGGGCGTGCTCCTCTGCCAACACCCAGGCCAGGAAAATCGGGGGGGGGGGGGGGCTGAAACCCGTGGGGCCCGTTTCATACCTTACCCTAGCACCCAGGTACCAATGAGTGTCAATACCGAGGTACCTGTGACACGTGTCCAAGTCAGCTGGCCACCTCTGGCCCGTGCTGCCGGCTGGCCTGGCCACCTCTGGCCCGTGCTGCCGGCTGGCCTGGCCACCTCTGGCCCGTGCTGCCGGCTGGCCTGGCCACCTCTGGCCCGTGCTGCCGGCTGGCCTGGCCACCTCTGGCCCTGGCTGCTGGCTGGCCCGTTTCCCTGGGGCACTTGGCTCCTGGTTGTCCCTTGGAATCACAAGCAAAAATCTGTCTGAAGTGAGGCCATCTGCTGGCCCCCCGGCTAGCTCCTGAATGGAGACTGGCCTCGGGCCCCTGACAAAGGGCAGCCCCCCCCACATCCAGAGGTCAGGGCCTGCTTCCCTCTCTCCCTCTCCTGATCTCAAGTTTGCAGTCCCACGGGGGCGCGGCAGAGGGCCATTCTGCTGCCCGACACCAGGAGCAGGGCTCTTCTGATCCCTTCCAGCCCGACGCAGGGGGTTCTCCCGGCTCGCCTCCCCACATCACATGTCAGAGTTGTGAGTGGGGCAAGGCCAGGGGCCTCTTCCCTGGACCACTGTCCATGACAGGGCTCTGGTCTCAAGTTGCTATGCCCTCCCCTCTTGCTGGCTCTCTGCACTGGGTTCCTCGTGCCTAAGCTGCAGCCCCCAGTCCCGTGTCCCCCCTCGACTCCTACACCCTTCCTGCACATGAGAGAAGCTGCTCTGTTTCCTCACGGAGCTCAAGCCAATCAGCTGGCTCCCGGTTTATTACAGGATCCAGCATTTGTCTCTCCACTTCCCTCTGCTCCTCACACCCTCAGCCTCTTCCCTGTCTGCTCCTCCCCCGCAGCTCCTGCTGCCATCCACCCCCACTTGGTCCCCTGGAGTCCATCTGTTCCCTGCTGCCGGCACCTCTCAGCCTCTCTGGCCAAGGGGCTGCGGCTGAGAGTCGCTGGGCAGCCGCTTTGCACACATCCCCCTGTCATGCCATGTGGAAATGCAACATGGTCCAGGGCTCAGCTGCATCATGAATCCATTTGCTTGGCTTTCAGCTGATCCAAACACGCTCTTCCGCTCCAACTCCCTGGCCTCCAAATCCATGGAGCAGTTTATGAAGGTGAGTGCAGTGGAGAGCGACCTAGTGGATTCTAGGGAAGTTGGTGTTAGCTAGGGATGTTAGATATCCGGTAATGGATTGGCCTCAGTTACTGGACTATTCCGTAGTCCCTGGGAGCGGGGGCAGCCCCGCTCCGCACTGCTGCCTCTGGATCAGTGCAAGGTGGGAGCTGGTAAAATTCAGCCGAACTGATACAGAGGCAGCAGCACAGGGTGGCAGCAGCCCCTGTCCAGGGGAGGGGCTGAGCTCCTAAACCCCAGCACGAGCCAGAACTGAACCGGGCTGCCTGGCCGCCTGGCTCCTAACGCACTTTAAATGCAGAGCCACAGCTGGGCTACTGGCCAGCCTGCTGAACAATGTACTGGCGGGGGTGGGGGGAGGAAATGCAGGTGGTCCATAGCATTAACCCATGCACTTTGGTTTATTGGGTTCATCGGTTAATTGACGGCACTATTACATCCCTAGTGTCAGCAACTCTGACGTGTGCCATAGCCTTGCCCCAACCCTCCCTGTGCAGCATGTGAAGTAACGCCAGGGCTGGGAGCCAGGAGCTGGCTAGCTCAATTCCAATTGTGTGGCCTGGAGCACGTCTCTGTCCCTGTCTGTGGAGGAGGCGGTGGATGCAGGAAGCTGTTGATCTGCCGCGGTGTGCACTGGCCACGAGTTGCCCTAAGTTTAGGGGTCTGTCTTCACTAGACTCTTGTGAGTCCAGGTATTTGATTGCCAGTAAAACTCCCCAGGCCTTTTGTCCTGGCCACAAAGGTTTATTCTTTTCTCCAAGAATCACAGGGCCAAATGTTTAGTGAAGACATCCCCTGAAGGGCTTAATACCATCCACACAGCGCTGCAGCTGCACCACTGCACCGCGTCGAGGGGAGACGCTGTCTGCTGCCAGGAGGGCAGCACGTTAAACCCAGCTCTGCGAGGGCTGAGAGAAGCTGTTGTGCCGTAGGTGAACTAGGCAGGGCCTTCCACAGAGGAGGGCAGAGGTTACTAATGCATTTAAGCAACCGGGAACCACTGCTCCTCCCTCCCATTACTAAGCTCTGTCTTTCTTCCTGCGCCCCCATTCTCATCCCCTCCATCACTCGCCCTCTTGCTGCGGCCTCTGCAGGTGGTCGGAATGCCCTATCTGCACGAGGTTCTGAAGCCAATCGTAAACCGCATCTTTGAGGAGAAGAAGTATGTTGAGTTGGATCCCTGTAAAATTGAGCTGAACCGGACCAGGTGAGTGAGCGGCAGCGTCCAGGCCAGGGCCCACGGAGCGACCCCCAGTGGCTGCAGCGGAGTGGGTCCCATATCCGCGGAGCGGAGACCAGGGTCTGCCCATAGCACCAGCCATTCGGGGGGAAACACCCTCTGTCACAAACCAACTTGTGGCAGATGCTTTTCCATCTCAAGAGCTAGATGCTCAGGGAGAAGCCCCAGTATCCTCCCCAAACAGCCCCGAGCCCCCCAGGGCAGGGACACGGCTGAGAACTCCCAGTGTCCCCCCCCCAAACAGCCCCGACCCCCCAGGGCAGGGACACGGCTGAGAACTCCCCAGTGTCCCCCCCCAAAACAGCCCCCGACCCCCCAGGGCAGGGACACGGCTGAGAACTCCCAGGGTCCTTCCCCCCAAACAGCCCCCGACCCCCCAGGGCAGGGACACGGCTGAGAACTCCCAGTGTCCCCCCCCTAAACAGCCCCGACCCCCCAGGGCAGGGACACGGCTGAGAACTCCCAGTGTCCCCCCCCAAAACAGCCCCGACCCCCCAGGGCAGGGACACGGCTGAGAACTCCCAGGGTCCTCCCCCAAACAGCCCCGACCCCCCAGGGCAGGGACACGGCTGAGAACTCCCAGTGTCCCCCCCCCTAAACAGCCCCGACCCCCCCAGGGCAGGGACACGGCTGAGAACTCCCAGTGTCCCCCCCCCAAACAGCCCCTGACCCCCCAGGGCAGGGACACGGCTGAGAACTCCCAGGGTCCCTCCCCCCAAACAGCCCCCGACCCCCCAGGGCAGGGACACGGCTGAGAACTCCCAGTGTCCCCCCCCCAAACAGCCCCCGACCCCCCAGGGCAGGGACACGGCTGAGAACCTCCCAGTGTCCTCCCCAAACAGCCCCGACCCCCCAGGGCACAAACTGCCCCGACCCCCCAGGGCAGGGACACGGCTGAGAACTCCCAGGGTCCTCCCCCCAAACAGCCCCGACCCCCCAGGGCAGGGACACGGCTGAGAACTCCCAGTGTCCCCCCCCAAACAGCCCCGACCCCCCAGGGCAGGGACACGGCTGAGAACTCCCAGTGTCCCCCCCCAAACAGCCCCGACCCCCCAGGGCAGGGACATGGCTGAGAACTCCCAGGGTCCCCCCCAAACAGCCCCGACCCCCCAGGGCAGGGACACGGCTGAGAACTCCCAGTGTCCTCCCCAAACAGCCCCGACCCCCCAGGGCAGGGACACGGCTGAGAACTCCCAGTGTCCCCCCCCAAACAGCCCCGACCCCCCAGGGCAGGGACACGGCTGAGAACTCCCAGTGTCCCCCCCTAAACAGCCCCGACCCCCCAGGGCAGGGACACGGCTGAGAACTCCCAGTGTCCCCCCCCAAACAGCCCCGACCCCCCAGGGCAGGGACACGGCTGAGAACTCCCAGTGTCCCCCCCCAAACAGCCCCGACCCCCCAGGGCAGGGACACGGCTGAGAACTCCCAGTGTCCCCCCCCAAACAGCCCCGACCCCCCAGGGCAGGGACATGGCTGAGAACTCCCAGGGTCCCCCCCAAACAGCCCCGACCCCCCAGGGCAGGGACACGGCTGAGAACTCCCAGTGTCCTCCCCAAACAGCCCCGACCCCCCAGGGCAGGGACACGGCTGAGAACTCCCAGTGTCCCCCCCCAAACAGCCCCGACCCCCCAGGGCAGGGACACGGCTGAGAACTCCCAGGGTCCCCCCCAAACAGCCCCGACGCCCCAGGGCAGGGACACGGCTGAGAACTCCCAGGGTCCCCCCCCAAACAGCCCCGACCCCCCAGGGCAGGGACACGGCTGAGAACTCCCAGGGTCCCCCCCAAACTGCCCCGACGCCCCAGGGCAGGGACACGGCTGAGAACTCCCAGGGTCCCCCCCAAACTGCCCCGACGCCCCAGGGCAGGGACACTGCTGAGAACTCCCAGTATCCTCCCCAAACAGCCCCGAGCCCCCAGGGCAGGGACACGGCTGAGAACTCCCAGTGTCCCCCCCCAAACTGCCCCGACCCCCCAGGGCAGGGACACGGCTGAGAACTCCCAGGGTCCCCCCCAAACTGCCCCGACGCCCCAGGGCAGGGACACGGCTGAGAACTCCCAGGGTCCCCCCCAAACTGCCCCGACGCCCCAGGGCAGGGACACGGCTGAGAACTCCCAGTATCCTCCCCAAACAGCCCCGAGCCCCCAGGGCAGGGACACGGCTGAGAACTCCCAGGGTCCCCCCCAAACTGCCCTGACGCCCCAGGGCAGGGACACGGCTGAGAACTCCCAGAGTCCCCCCCCAAACAGCCCCGACCCCCCAGGGCAGGGACACGGCTGAGAACTCCCAGGGTCCCCCCCCAAACAGCCCCGACCCCCCAGGGCAGGGACACGGCTGAGAACTCCCAGGGTCCCCCCAAAACAGCCCCGACCCCCCAGGGCAGGGACACGGCTGAGAACTCCCAGGGTCCTCCCCCCAAACAGCCCCGACCCCCCAGGGCAGGGACACGGCTGAGAACTCCCAGGGTCCTCCCCCCAAACAGCCCCGACGCCCCAGGGCAGGGACACGGCTGAGAACTCCCAGGGTCCCCCCCAAACTGCCCCGACGCCCCAGGGCAGGGACACGGCTGAGAACTCCCAGGGTCCTCCCCCCAAACAGCCCCGACCCCCCAGGGCAGGGACACGGCTGAGAACTCCCAGGGTCCCCCCCAAACAGCCCCGACCCCCCAGGGCAGGGACATGGCTGAGAACTCCCAGTGTCCCCCCCCAAACAGCCCCGACCCCCCAGGGCAGGGACACGGCTGAGAACTCCCAGTATCCTCCCCAAACAGCCCCGACCCCCCAGGGCAGGGACACGGCTGAGAACTCCCAGGGTCCCCCCCAAACAGCCCCGACCCCCCAGGGCAGGGACACGGCTGAGAACTCCCAGGGTCCCCCCCCCCAAACAGCCCCGACCCCCCAGGGCAGGGACACGGCTGAGAACTCCCAGTGTCCCCCCCCAAACAGCCCCGACCCCCCAGGGCAGGGACACGGCTGAGAACTCCCAGTGTCCCCCCCCAAACAGCCCCGACCCCCCAGGGCAGGGACACGGCTGAGAACTCCCAGGGTCCTCCCCCCAAACAGCCCCGACCCCCCAGGGCAGGGACACGGCTGAGAACTCCCAGGGTCCCCCCCCAAACAGCCCCGACCCCCCAGGGCAGGGACACGGCTGAGAACTCCCAGTGTCCCCCCCCAAACAGCCCCGAGCCCCCAGGGCAGGGACACGGCTGAGAACTCCCAGGGTCCCCCCCCCCAAACAGCCCCGACCCCCCAGGGCAGGGACACGGCTGAGAACTCCCAGGGTCCCCCCCAAACTGCCCCGACCCCCCAGGGCAGGGACACGGCTGAGAACTCCCAGGGTCCCCCCCCCCAAACAGCCCCGACCCCCCAGGGCAGGGACACGGCTGAGAACTCCCAGGGTCCCCCCCAAACAGCCCCGACCCCCCAGGGCAGGGACACGGCTGAGAACTCCCAGGGTCCCCCCCCAAACAGCCCCGACCCCCCAGGGCAGGGACACGGCTGAGAACTCCCAGGGTCCCCCCCAAACAGCCCCGACCCCCCAGGGCAGGGACACGGCTGAGAACTCCCAGGGTCCCCCCCAAACAGCCCCGACCCCCCAGGGCAGGGACACGGCTGAGAACTCCCAGGGTCCCCCCCAAACAGCCCCGACCCCCCAGGGCAGGGACACGGCTGAGAACTCCCAGGGTCCCCCCCCCCCAAACAGCCCCGACCCCCCAGGGCAGGGACACGGCTGAGAACTCCCAGGGTCCCCCCCCAAACAGCCCCGACCCCCCAGGGCAGGGACACGGCTGAGAACTCCCAGGGTCCCCCCCAAACAGCCCCGACGCCCCAGGGCAGGGACACGGCTGAGAACTCCCAGGGTCCCCCCCCAAACAGCCCCGACCCCCCAGGGCAGGGACACGGCTGAGAACTCCCAGGGTCCCCCCCAAACTGCCCCGACGCCCCAGGGCAGGGACACGGCTGAGAACTCCCAGGGTCCCCCCCCCAAACAGCCCCGACCCCCCAGGGCAGGGACACGGCTGAGAACTCCCAGTGTCCCCCCCCAAACAGCCCCGACCCCCCAGGGCAGGGACACGGCTGAGAACTCCCAGGGTCCCCCCCCAAACAGCCCCGACCCCCCAGGGCAGGGACACGGCTGAGAACTCCCAGGGTCCCCCCCAAACTGCCCCGACGCCCCAGGGCAGGGACACGGCTGAGAACTCCCAGGGTCCCCCCCAAACAGCCCCGACCCCCCAGGGCAGGGACACGGCTGAGAACTCCCAGGGTCCCCCCCAAACAGCCCCGACCCCCCAGGGCAGGGACACGGCTGAGAACTCCCAGTGTCCCCCCCCAAACAGCCCCGACCCCCCAGGGCAGGGACACGGCTGAGAACTCCCAGGGTCCCCCCCCAAACAGCCCCGACCCCCCAGGGCAGGGACACGGCTGAGAACTCCCAGGGTCCCCCCCAAACTGCCCCGACGCCCCAGGGCAGGGACACGGCTGAGAACTCCCAGGGTCCCCCCCAAACAGCCCCGACCCCCCAGGGCAGGGACACGGCTGAGAACTCCCAGGGTCCCCCCCAAACAGCCCCGACCCCCCAGGGCAGGGACACGGCTGAGAACTCCCAGGGTCCCCCCCAAACTGCCCCGACGCCCCAGGGCAGGGACACGGCTGAGGAGGACTAAGGTTCCCAACGTGTGTGCTAGGGGAGCGAGCTGGCAGTGGAGTCTGGGGGCTGTCTGGGATAGGGGCGTCTCGCCTGAGCTGAGCCTCGGTGGCGTTCAGAGCAGTCCCGCGGCCCACGCCAGTGCGGGAGGTCTCTAGCGCGAGTGCTGCACTCGGAGCAGCCTGATGCCAGTGCAGGCTGCAGGGATGGGAGGGCTTGGTAGCTCATTCTGGGCTGGCCTTGGCTAGTGAGCTCCTGAGGGCACACACACACTCCCAGGGAGCCCCAGCCTAGAGCCCGCCACGCGGCAAAGCGGGCATCAGGATCTGCCAGGGGCTGTGATTGGTGCTGCTAGGGCCCTGCTGCGGGGGCCTGGCTCCCGCTCTGGAGGCACTGCCATGGCTGTCTGGCTGGCGGAGACATGGCTGAGGACCGGGGGGCGGGAGCCAGACGAGCATAGTGGGAGCTGTTGCTGTCTTGGGGGTGGGACACGTGGCACATCAGGAACCAGCGACACGTGGCAGCTGCCGTTCCCTGTGTTCACTGGATGTGCTAATTAAAGCAGAGTGACTTGTCTCCCAGAATAACCCAGCAGCATGCGATTGGCCTCTGGGGCCTGTGTGCACAGGCAGGGCAGCCCCCAGATGCTTGGAAGTGGCCTCATGCCACCCTGGGGAGCAGGGGAAGCAGTTCACCTTTGTCCTCCAGTGGGAGGGCTCATCACCCCAAGAGCACACGGCCCAGGCAGAGCCGGCCCCCCCGGGGGCTGGCCACGGAGCCCAGCCTTTCTCCAGAGGGGGAGCTGCTCTCAGCTGCTGGCACCTGTTACCTTGTCAGGCTGCTGCCTTGTCCTTAGCGGACATGGGTGCCAGCCTGTATGAGGGGCAGGCAGGCCTCAGGCCAGCCACCAGGGGGCAGGCCTCTGCCGTCATCAGTAGTGCTAACTGGCCCCCAGTCCTCAGAGGGGCCAAGGGTCAAATGGACCATGGCCGCGGGAGCTGGGCAGGGTGTGGGCAGCTTGCCCTGTACCCCTGGTGATTTCTGCTTTCCAGGGCCAGCGTGCAGGCAGGGCCTGTGTGAGGAGCCTCATTGGACAGATGTACAGACACACAATGAGGCAGTCCCTGCCCCCTAGACAAGACCAAAGCTTGCCCCAGCTCAGCTGTGGGGCCAGACGCCCAAGGAAATGCACTGATTTGCCCAAAGTCACACAGGAGAGCTGGGTCAGTTGCTGGCTCGGACTCCCTCTCTCAGGGCCAAAATTGCTTCTGATGGTCCACGTGCCAGCGGGGTGGGAAGGGCCAGCTGCACAGCCCCTGGGGAATTGCTGGGCTCCATGGAGCATGAAGGCGGGTTAGGCCCAGACCAGCCCTTTGAGTTTGAAGCCGGGATTTGCAGTGCCCAGCTGTGCTGCTGTCGGAGGGCTGCTGCCCAGGGCTGCAGGAGCGCCTTGTGCTGTGAGTGTTCGGCACTAGCAAGGCAAAGGGGTTTCCTGGCCTGGGATCTGATTGCCAGATAACCCAAGAACACCTGGCACAGGGCTGTCCTCAGTCTGAATGCGGGGCTCAGGTTTCTCAGTAGCACAGTGCCCCTCGTTGCAATGGGGTGTTCACACTGACCCCTAGCACCAGTGGCCCAAATATCACCTTGATCATTATTGCAAAGCTGATCATCTCTTTAGCAGAAGCATTCAGTGGACGTGCTTATTCCACAATTGCAAATTGACCCCAGCTCTCCCCCTCCACTTTCCCTCCCCTACCCAAACGCTGCAGGGCAAGGAGAGCAGGGCATGCCATTTGGTGTCAGTAGGCACACCAATACCCCTCCTTTTAGAAGCAATGGACCTGAAGCCGACACTGCAGCCTTTCAGCCTCCCACTGCTTTTCCGAATGGCCCATGTCCCAAGCTTTGCCAACCACAGCGTCGGTGCAAGAGAGCTAAGCTGCCCAGTGACGATGCAGTGAGGGGTAGCTAGTGTGCATTGCGCTGGCTTTCTCTGCAGGAGGATTTCCTTCAAGGGCTCTCTGTCCGAGGCCCAGGTGCGGGAGAGCAGCCAGGAACTTCTCAAGGGCTACCTGAGTGACATCATGGAGTCCATCATCGGCTCGGTGGAGAAATGCCCCCCTACCATGAGGGTGGCCTTCAAGCAGCTGCACAAGCGGGTAGCGGAGCAGTTTCCAGAGGCGGAGCATGAGGTCAGGCTGGGAGGTGAAGGGGACAGGGGAGGTATGGGAGAATTCATCCGGGGGTGAACTAGGACCGGGGTAGGGGCAACCATGACCAGGATCTCCGTCTTGATACAGTGCAGGTGGAGGAGACAGGCACTGGCAAAGCAGCACTTCCAACCCATCATGTTACAGCTCCCTCTCAGACTCCCCCAGTCACCTAGCGTCTGCCTCCCCCTTGTTAATCACACTAGGGAGGCTGGCTGAGGTGGATCAAGGACTATGGCGCAGGCACTCAGATGCTGGGTCATGGGGGCCATGTTCAATACACTGGCTGGAGCTTGGTCTCCAGGGTGCTCCCGTAGATCCCTGAGGAGATGCACATACCGTGCTGTCTTGAGGATGCTTGATCTATGTTCTTTGTTGGTTCCCTAAATCTAAAGCAAAGTCCAACTTAGACAGTCAGCCGGGGTATCTCCCTGCGCATGGAATGATGTTTTCAGTGGTGGCTGCTGACAGTCTGGCCAGGGATCATAGAACAGGAAGGGACCTCGAGAGTCATGGAGTCCAGTCCCCGGCCCTCGCAGCAGGACCAATACTGTCTAGCCCATCCCTGCCAGGCGTCTGTCCAGCCTGCCCTCCAGTATCTGCAGAGATGGGGATTCCACAGCCCCCCCAGGCAATGTATTCCAGCGTTTACGCACCCGGACAGGTGGGACGTTTTTCCTGGTTTCCAACCGAAACCTCCCTCACTGCAGCGTAAGCCCCTTGCTTCTTGTCCTGTCCTCCCAGGCCAAGGAGAACCATCCCCCCCCCTCCCTGTGACACCCTTTGAGATGCTTGAAAAGCGCTATTGCATCCCCTCTGTCTTCTCCTTTCCAAACTAAACAAACCCAGTTCTTTCCGTCTGCCCTCCCGGGGCAAGGTCTCTAGACTTTCAGCCTTTTAGTTGCTCTTCTCTGGACCCTCTCCAGTTTTTCCTCATCTTTCTTGAAGTGTGGTGCCCAGAGCTGGACACAGTTCTCCACTTGAGGATGTAATAGTGTAGTCCATTAACCAGTGAGCCGATAAGAAAAAGCTTGTTGTTAATGCTATCGATTACACGTATCCCCCCACCCTTGCCAGGAATTTTATAAGAGGCTGGCCAGCAGCACAGCTCAGTCCCACTTGTGCTGAGTCGGGGACCTGCCCCCCGTGGCTCTGCATTTAAAGTGTGTTAGGAGCTGGGCAGGCAGCCTGGCTCAGGCCTGGCTCACACCGGTCCGGGACCTGCCCCCTGTGGCTCTGTGTTTAAAGTGCGTTAGGAGCTGGGCAGGCAGCCTGGCTCAGGCCTGGCTCACACCGGTCCGGGACCTGCCCCCTGTGGCTCTGTGTTTAAAGTGCGTTAGGAGCTGGGCAGGCAGCCTGGCTCAGGCCTGGCTCACACCGGTCCGGGACCTGCCCCCCGTGGCTCTGTGTTTAAAGTGCGTTAGGAGCTGGGCAGGCAGCCTGGCTCAGGCCTGGCTCACACCGGTCCGGGACCTGCCCCCCGTGGCTCTGTGTTTAAAGTGCGTTAGGAGCTGGGCAGGCAGCCTGGCTCAGGCCTGGCTCACACCGGTCCGGGACCTGCCCCCCGTGGCTCTGTGTTTAAAGTGCGTTAGGAGCTGGGCAGGCAGCCTGGCTCAGGCCTGGCTCACACCGGTCCGGGACCTGCCCCCCGTGGCTCCGTGTTTAAAGTGCGTTAGGAGCTGGGCAGGCAGCCTGGCTCAGGCCTGGCTCACACCGGTCCGGGACCTGCCCCCCGTGGCTCCGTGTTTAAAGTGCGTTAGGAGCTGGGCAGGCAGCCTGGCTCAGGCCTGGCTCACACCGGTCCGGGACCTGCCCCCCGTGGCTCTGTGTTTAAAGTGCGTTAGGAGCTGGGCAGGCAGCCTGGCTCAGGCCTGGCTCACGCCGGTCCGGGACCTGCCCCCCGTGGCTCTGTGTTTAAAGTGCGTTAGGAGCTGGGCAGGCAGCCTGGCTCAGGCCTGGCTCACGCCGGTCCGGGACCTGCCCCCCGTGGCTCTGTGTTTAAAGTGCGTTAGGAGCTGGGCAGGCAGCCTGGCTCAGGCCTGGCTCACGCCGGTCCGGGACCTGCCCCCCGTGGCTCCGTGTTTAAAGTGCGTTAGGAGCTGGGCAGGCAGCCTGGCTCAGGCCTGGCTCACGCCGGTCCGGGACCTGCCCCCCGTGGCTCTGTGTTTAAAGTGCGTTAGGAGCTGGGCAGGCAGCCTGGCTCAGGCCTGGCTCACACCGGTCCGGGACCTGCCCCCCGTGGCTCCGTGTTTAAAGTGCGTTAGGAGCTGGGCAGGCAGCCTGGCTCAGGCCTGGCTCACACCGGTCCGGGACCTGCCCCCCGTGGCTCTGTGTTTAAAGTGCGTTAGGAGCTGGGCAGGCAGCCTGGCTCAGGCCTGGCTCACACCGGTCCGGGACCTGCTCCCCGTGGCTCCGTGTTTAAAGTGCGTTAGGAGCTGGGCAGGCAGCCTGGCTCAGGCCTGGCTCACACCGGTCCGGGACCTGCCCCCCGTGGCTCCGTGTTTAAAGTGCGTTAGGAGCTGGGCAGGCAGCCTGGCTCAGGCCTGGCTCACACGGGGTCTGGGAGCTCAGATCCCACCCTGGACAAGGGCTGCTGCCACTCCACACTACTGGTCCACGAGGGGAGCTGGATTTAAACTGGCTCCCCTTGTGGACCAGCTCCCGCCTGGCATCCCACACTGCTGCCTCTGATGAGAGGCAGCAGCGCAGAGTGGCAGGTGGCTCCCCGGGAGTGGGGCAGAGCGCACTGGCTGCTGGCCCCACCCCCGGGGACTAACGAATAGTTGAGTAGCTGCTAGGAGTTCCTGAGAGGAATCGAGTGTTCAGTGAACCGATAGGTAACATGCCCAATTCTGGCTCTCTCTCAGGATGTGAAGTACATTGCCATCAGTGGGTTCCTATTTCTCCGCTTCTTTGCTCCTGCCATCTTGACACCAAAGCTGTTCAACCTCCGCGACCAGCATGCTGACACCCGGACCAGTCGTACGCTTTTGCTGCTGGCCAAGGTACCCAACAGGAAAGAGGGCTGGGAGAGGGGAGGAACCTCCAGCTTTGTGCTGTTTGACTCCTTGCCTGATCCCTGCATGGGGTTCTGGAACACGCCTCAGATAGCACCTCTCCTAGTGGAGCAACCCACCAAGGCAAAAGAAGCCCAGGTCTCCTGGGCCAGGTTCTCAGCTGGTGCAACTCCACATTGGTTTCAGTGGAGCTATGCCAGTTTGGAGATCTGGCCAGGGTGTCCTTGGGGTCACGTGGTGACTTGATACCAGCCTCTAGGAGCCTGCAAGGGGAGACGATTCCTGTTGCCCTCGTGGATTCTGAGGGGCTCTCTAAAGAAGAATGGGAATAGGTGGCTGGAAGCTGTAGCCACGCCTTTCCTTAGAAATTAGGCACCAGGGGTTAAGAATGAGGGCGATTAACCATCGGAACAAGCTGCCCAGGGAAGTGGAGGATCATCGGACGCAGCCTGACTGCTTTTCTGGAAGAGGCATTCGCCAAGCCCAAGTTGCGGGGCGACTGGCCTGGGAGCTGCAGGAGCGTAGACTCAATCTGACCTCCAATTCTAACGGTGACACGAGGAACGTGTGCCGTTAGGAGCCATCCGACCTGCCCCAGCCACACAAGGCAGCCAGGTGGCTGTGTGTAGAGCAAAGCAACAGACGGCTGTGGGGGCCATTCAGTTAGCTGCCGGGGCAGTTACCCAAGCCGGGGCAGCGTGAATACTGCGTAGGTGCATGGGCAGAGGAGAGCCAGCCTGCTGGCTCGGGGCGGGGCCTGTGCGCCCCCGCAGCCGGACAGCCAGTCAGCGCGCCTGCGGGGTCATGGTGGAAAGCGTGACATCTTGGGACAGTCTCAGCTGGCTGTCCCTGGAGCTGACCCATGGCTGCAATCACACTGCACTCTGGGGGCTGGAGAAACAGCGCTTGCCCCAGGTGGGCTAGCAGCCAGCATGGACGTGGGCTGAGAGAGCTCACATGCACCGCAAGGACTCTGGCCTCCACGAAGCCTCCCAGGAGGGACCCCGCTCCCCCTTCCACACAGTTAAATCCACTTTGGGCTTGCTGCGACTGGCGGCCCGTGGCCGGGCGGGACTGGGGCTGGCCCCGCATTGGCCCAGAGCAGCCGATCCTGCTCCAGGCCTAGCCAGTGAGGGCAAATGCTCCTGCACCTCGGGGACCTGGGCCCGAGAGCGAGGGAAGGTGGCAGCGGGGGAGGAGAGATCTGGGAGGGGGCCCACAGCTCTCCCTCAAGCTGGCCAGAGCCTCCCTACACCCCACCCCAGGCTCCGCTTGCTCTGCTGCCGGAGGTTGAGGGGGGCCCGCACGTTCCACCTCTGGAAGGCCCTGCTGCTGCCTGCCCTGCTCAGTGGGGCGGGGCGGGGCGGGGCCCGAGGCAGCTGAGCGGCAGGGTCTCCTCCCTCCCTTGCCGCCATTGGCCTGTCCAGCCAAGGCGCTGAAGCCCTGGGGGTCCTGGCAGCACCATGACCCTGCGGCTCCCCTGGCAGGCAGTGCAGAGCATCGGCAACCTTGGCCTGCAGCTGGGCCGTGGCAAGGAGCAGTGGATGGCCCCGCTGCACCCCTTCATCCTGCCCAGCGTGGCCCGGGTCAAGGACTTCCTGGACCGGCTCGTGGACGTGGACGGTGAGAGCGGTGAGTGCGCGCGTCCCAGCTCCACTGCAGCGCCTGGCCGTGGGGTCGGGGGCGTCTCTCCAGGCCTGGCTCAGCCTGCGCATGGAGGCTGGGCTCTGCCCGTCGGGAGCGGGAGACGCTGGGGCGCCAGGAGGGCAGCTGGGGGGAGGCAGTACAGACCCTGGCTCCCTGGCAGGAGGGAGAGCACACCTCTCCCCGGGCGCCGGAGTCTCACGAGGTCGCAGGGCCACAGGGTAAGGCTGGTCTCTTGTGCACGCAGCGGGCGAGGCCCAGCCCCGGACGCTGTTCCACCCTTCGCTCACCATCAAGGAGGGCTACTTGCACAAGCACAAGGCTGAGGGACTCCACCTGCTTCCGCGCTTCACCTTCCAAAAACGCTACTTCTGGCTGAGCAGTGAGGCCCTGTCCTACTCCAAGTCCCCCGAGTGGCAGGTGTGTCCCCCTGGCCCTGCCACCCACTGCCCGGCTCCAGGGGTCGGTAGGTCACGCTGGCGGGGGGCAGGCGGGCATGGACAGGGGCTCTTCTGTAGAGCTGTCATGGGGCCCCCAAGTCCCAGCCTGCCCCCTGCTACACTGGCCCTGGGCTCCCCCTTCCCCCAGAGCCCCTCAGTCCCAGCCTGCCCCCCTCTACACCGGCCCTGGGCTCCCCCTTCCCCCAGAGCCCCTCAGTCCCAGCCTGCCCCCCAATACACCGGCCCTGGGCTCCCCCTTCCCCCAGAGCCCCTCAGTCCCAGCCTGCCCCCCGCTACACCGGCCCTGGGCTCCCCCTTCCCCCAGAGCCCCTCAGTCCCAGCCTGCCCCCCGCTACACCGGCCCTGGGCTCCCCCTTCCCCCAGAGCCCCTCAGTCCCAGCCTGCCCCCCGCTACACCGGCCCTGGGCTCCCCCTTCCCCCAGAGCCCCTCAGTCCCAGCCTGCCCCCCGCTACACCGGCCCTGGGCTCCCCCTTCCCACAGAGCCCCTCAGTCCCAGCCTGCCCCCCGCTACACCGGCCCTGGGCTCCCCCTTCCCCCAGAGCCCCTCAGTCCCAGCCTGCCCCCCGCTACACCGGCCCTGGGCTCCCCCTTCCCACAGAGCCCCTCAGTCCCAGCCTGCCCCCCGCTACACCGGCCCTGGGCTCCCCCTTCCCCCAGAGCCCCTCAGTCCCAGCCTGCCTCCCTCTACACCGGCCCTGGGCTCCCCCTTCCCCCAGAGCCCCTCAGTCCCAGCCTGCCCCCCGCTACACCGGCCCTGGGCTCCCCCTTCCCCCAGAGCCCCTCAGTCCCAGCCTGCCTCCCTCTACACCGGCCCTGGGCTCCCCCTTCCCCCAGAGCCCCTCAGTCCCAGCCTGCCTCCCGCTACACCGGCCCTGGGCTCCCCCTTCCCCCAGAGCCCCTCAGTCCCAGCCTGCCCCCCGCTACACCGGCCCTGGGCTCCCCCTTCCCCCAGAGCCCCTCAGTCCCAGCCTGCCCCCCGCTACACCGGCCCTGGGCTCCCCCTTCCCCCAGAGCCCCTCAGTCCCAGCCTGCCCCCCACTACACCGGCCCTGGGCTCCCCCCCCACCAGAGCCCCTCAGTCCCAGCCTGCCCCCCTCTACACCGGCCCTGGGCTCCCCCTTCCCCCAGAGCCCCTCAGTCCCAGCCTGCCCCCCGCTACACCGGCCCTGGGCTCCCCCTTCCCCCAGAGCCCCTCAGTCCCAGCCTGCCCCCCTCTACACCGGCCCTGGGCTCCCCCTTCCCACAGAGCCCCTCAGTCCCAGCCTGCCCCCCTCTACACCGGCCCTGGGCTCCCCCTTCCCACAGAGCCCCTCAGTCCCAGCCTGCCTCCCTCTACACCGGCCCTGGGCTCCCCCTTCCCACAGAGCCCCTCAGTCCCAGCCTGCCTCCCTCTACACCGGCCCTGGGCTCCCCCTTCCCCCAGAGCCCCTCAGTCCCAGCCTGCCTCCCTCTACACCGGCCCTGGGCTCCCCCTTCCCCCAGAGCCCCTCAGTCCCAGCCTGCCCCCCACTACACCGGCCCTGGGCTCCGCCCCCCGAGCCCCTCAGTCCCAGCCTGCCCCCCAGCATTCATATTGTCCCCCGGCCCAGTGTGCTGAGCGAGGCGGCTGATTGCAGAGGGGTGGTTCTCGTGCAAGCCCTCCGGGCGCTGTCTCCTCACGCAGGTTCGCTCCTGCATCCCCGTCCCGCGGATCTGCGCCGTGGAGCGCGTGGACGAAAACGCCTTCCAGCAGCCGCACGTGATGCAGGTCATCACGCAGGACGCGGGGCAGCTGCACACCCTGTACATCCAGTGCAAGGTGAGCTTGGGCTTGCCAGGGCCGCGGCCCCTGCCCTAGGATCTGGCGGCCCTGGCTTGGGGCTCGCTCTGCCGCCGGGGAGCGCCCTGAGCAGGAGCCGCCCGGTGGGGGACGAGGCCCGGCACGGACGGCCAGGCCTGGAGTCTCGGCGTGGCCAGCGGGGGGGCGCAGCACCACGCCCCGGCTCAGACTCTCCGTCCCCAGCAGAACGTCAATGAGCTGAACCAGTGGCTGTCGGCCATCCGCAAGGCCAGCATCTGCAACGAACACATGCTGCCCGTGTGCCACCCGGGTGCCTTCCGGGGCAGCCGCTGGACCTGCTGCCTGCAGCCCCTCCGCACAGGTAACCAGGGCAGGGGTTTGGACCCACAGCCCCTCCGCACAGGTAACCAGGGCAGGGGTTGGACCCACAGCCCCTCCGCACAGGTAACCAGGGCAGGGGTTGGACCCACAGCCCCTCCGCACAGGTAACCAGGGCAGGGGTTGGACCCACAGCCCCTCCGCACAGGTAACCAGGGCAGGGGTTGGACCCACAGCCCCTCCGCACAGGTAACCAGGGCAGGGGTTGGACCCACAGCCCCTCCGCACAGGTAACCAGGGCAGGGGTTTGGACCCACAGCCCCTCCGCACAGGTAACCAGGGCAGGGGTTGGACCCACAGCCCCTCCGCACAGGTAACCAGGGCAGGGGTTGGACCCACAGCCCCTCCGCACAGGTAACCAGGGCAGGGGTTGGACCCACAGCCCCTCCGCACAGGTAACCAGGGCAGGGGTTGGACCCACAGCCCCTCCGCACAGGTAACCAGGGCAGGGGTTGGACCCACAGCCCCTCCGCACAGGTAACCAGGGCAGGGGTTGGACCCACAGCCCCTCCGCACAGGTAACCAGGGCAGGGGTTGGACCCACAGCCCCTCCGCACAGGTAACCAGGGCAGGGGTTGGACCCACAGCCCCTCCGCACGTGGGGCTGGTGGAGGGTCCAGGCCTCTCCCCATCACACCCAGCAAGCTGCCCCTTCCACCCCAGGCCGTGAGCCCCGCCACACACAGACAGCTGATGGCCAGGCCTGCGCCGGCGCTCGAACCTGGGAGGCGACGGGCACGGGGCCTTAGCTGAGCCCTTTCTCAGTGGGGGGCACGCTGGGGAAGGGGCCTGAGCCCCAGCCACCCCCCGTGCAGGCCACACTGGTGCAGCACGTGGGCTGGGGGAAGGTATGGAGGCCATGCAGCCCCAAGCAGCTGGGCCCTGGGAGCCACCCGCTCTGCAGCCAGGCCCTTGTACCCTGAGCCTGCCTGGCAGCCCCCCAGGGCTCTTTGCGAGAGTCTTTTCTGTCTTGCCCCAGCGTGCGGCTGCAGCCGGACTCACTCTGCCGTGACCCTGGGGGATTGGAGCGACCCCCTCGACCCGGATGCCGAGGCCCAGATGGTGTACGGGCAGCTCTTGCTGGCACGGGACAGACTCAGGTCAGGCCAGGCCAGGGGCAGGGCCATGGTGGGGAGGCCGTGGCCGTTGCTCCAGAGGGGGCTTGTGTAGAGCAGAGGCCACTCCGTGTTTGGTTGGGATTGGCAGCAGGGAGGGGCGCTGAGTCCCACTCGGGGGTGGCTCTGGCACCCTGAGCTCTCCCTCCCCTTTGCAAGCAGGGACACTGTTTGCCTCTTTCCAGCCATTCAGGGACTCCCTGATCACACGCGGTTTTAGAGGTAACGCCAATGGCTCTAGTCACACCAGCCAACTCTCGGCGCCCTGGGCCCAGGGACTTGTGCACGTCCAGCCCTGAACCTCCCAAATCGCTCCCCTGGAGAGAGGCCTGTAAGGGACAGTGCCTCGTAGTCAGCAGCTGAGCTTCCTCCCATAGGCCAAGAGATTCGCCCTGCGGCAAGGGCGGGGGAGGGCGTTTCCTCCAGTCCGGCTGGGAGCCATCGTCCTCGGTCGGGGCTCCTGCCCGTAGCATCTGCTGCAGAAGGAGCTTTGTCTGCCGGGGAGGGAGGGGCCGCAGGGTGGAAGCCGTGTGCGGGCGGAGCTCGGCGGCTCCCAAGCCAGGACACGCTAGGAGGCTTCCGGCGCTCGCCTGCAGCGTCCCAGGGCACCCGCCCCCCCGACGAGGCTGAAGGCTGCCACCAGGCCACGGCTGCCGTCTCTCTGGTGCTGGGTGCTACTGGGGTCGCCCTCCTCAGCCCAGCTCACTGTACAGACCATGGCTGGGGGCGGCCTACAGATGAGTGTGGGGCAGACAGCAGCCGATGGCCTCCCCTAAAGACCCGTCTCCTCTCTCCCAGGGAGAAGTACGTTGAGAGCTCAGAGGTGGAGCTGGCGAGGGCGCCTGCCCCTGATGCCCAAGGAGGTATGGCACCCTCGAGGCAGCTCCCTCGGGCGAAATCCAGCCCTGGCCTGCCCCCGCACAGGAGCCCTAACCACTAGGCTGGCTGCTCCACTCGGAGCTGCGGCCCATGGCGAGGGCTTGGCCTGGCCCCGTGATCGGCCCTGGCCCCTGCCTCCCAGCGAGGGCCTCCGGGCCTTTTCCCCGCTGCCGCTCGCACGTGGGGGAATCAGTGCCTAGAGTGGACAATTTCCTCCACCAGTGTGTGGGGCGGCAGGTCTGCGCCACCCTGGGGGGCCTGTTCATATGCCTGTTGCGCAGCCCCCGCCCACCACTCCCCTCCTTGCCCTCTGTCCCGCAGAGCAAGGCGGTTCCCGCCCGGAGCGCGCCAGGGTGGCGGCTGCCCGCCTGCTGGACGTACTGCGGGACCTGGAGCGCGCCCACAGCGCCTTTGCACGCCGGGAGACGGAGGCGGCGGCGGCGGACGAGGACTCTCACCGCACCTAGACGCCCCCACCATCCCTCAGCCACGGGGGACGCGGCTCCTGTCGCCGTGCTCCGGGGTGGCATCAGCTTAGGCCACAGTGGCTGGGACCACAGCGAGCGCCGGCGCCGAGCAGAGGTGATTTACTGTACCTGCTGTAGCCCCCGCTGGCCTTTCGGGGACAGGGAGCGTGGAGCCACGGCCTCACTGCGGGCGCTGGGAGCTGAGCTGTGCGGGACGTGCCACTGGCAATGGGAGCGGCAGGCCCTGGCGGTCAGCGTCTCTCCCGGGGGAGATGGGCAGGGCTCTGGGGCGTCACATTTGTGGGCCCCTTGGAAATGGTAGATGGAGCTGAGTCTGTCCAGCCGCTTTGCAGTCGCAGGGTTTCAGACGAGCCCTTCGCCGCCCTCCACAGGCCCTGGGGTCCACGTGCCCGTCCCTTGTGCCCCGCTGTATGTGTCCCAGCACACGCTGTGTGAAACGTGCTGTAATAAAGTTGCCAAGTGACGCCCGCAGACATCAGGAGGCAGCAGGGCCCCTGGCGTGTCTCTCATGGGCCAGTCTTTCCCACTGCACGGCTCGGTGTGTGGTCCCACCCTTGTTCTGGCACTTCGGCAGGCCCTGCGCTGTTCCTGGCGCTCGTGGCTTCACAAGCAGTAATTGCTCCCAGCTGCATGGGGATTGCGGTCCCTGTTCTACAGAAAACAAAGGGAGGGGCAGAGATTGAAGGCTGGTGGCCTCGCACAAAGCTCAGCTCCCATTGGCTGCAGCTGCAGCGCTGCGTGCCTGGGGTCCGACCTATGCCCTGGCTAAGGCAGGCGTCCGGCGGAAGCGTGTTTGGGATCCTGCTGTCAGAGACTGGACGTAACTGGGCCACATGGGGCCAGAGGAGGCTGTGCTGGCCTTGAACTTTTCTAAAAACACAAACTTCAGCACCAGCCATGCCCTTGTGTGATCATATTGTTCTCCCTGTGGGGCGGCAGGTTGCAACCCAGAGACCCCTGCTGCTGGGATAACTTAGCAGTAGTAGGTTGTTATCCTCTGTGGACTTGCACTGCAGCTTTGCCGATGGCTTCCACAGCTGTTTGGTGAGAAGGCTGAGATGTGGGACCTGGGTCTTAGGTGTGAAGGGCGTTGTGGTGGGCACGGACTTCTCTGTCCCCTGCCCCAAGAATGACAGTTCTGTAGCCTGTCCCCGCCACCGCCACGGCTGCTTGTCCCATTCAGCCCTGGCCTCCATTCATGAGGCTTCTCGTCCCAGTCCCAGTTTCCCTGCCCGGCACTCCCTTGACTTTCTGCCCCAGTCGTCCCGCATTTCCAGGCTCCTGCCCCAGCTGGTCCCAGTTCCCCCCCAGCTTCTGTCTAATCTGCCCCCCCCAATCGCCTCTGTTGTCCCAGCCTCCCTGCCGATGTGGCCTCAGAAGCCCCACGTCTCTGCCCAGCCGGTCTCCCCCTCCTCCTCAGCCACACTCCATCTCTCCCCACATCTGCTGCCTCCCACTCAGTTTCTCCCCCTCCCCATGAGCCTCCAGTGCCACGTCTGCCACCCTCTCCCCACTCTAGCCCTTATTCCCCACTGCACTTCCTCCTCCATGTGCCCTGGGCAAGTGCGGGCACACGGGCCCCTGCTCCCAGCTCAGACCCAGCATGGCCCCTCCAGGTGCTGCAGCAGCCCCGGTGATGATGGAGCCTGGGGGCAGATTATACCAATGTGGGGTGGGTAGTCCTGGCGCTGGTGGCAAACAGCACATCCCTGACAGCAAGGGCAGCCTCCTGCCCAGTGTCCAGCCCTGCCCCACAGCAGAGGGCTGCTAGTTTCTCCTGGGCACTGCTGCCCAGAGAGTTAACCCAGGCAGAGCACTTAATCCCCCCTGGCCACTTCACGCTCGTGGGAGCCTCTGCCCCGCACTGGGAGGAATCAGAGCTGGTGTGTGATGGAGGAGGTGGCCTCGTGCTTCCGGCAGTAGCAGCGGAGAGCTGGGTCTAGCCCTGCCTTGTGCGGCTGGGCACGTCGCTTAACCCCGCTGTCCCGGGAGAGCACTGTGCGTGCGCCTCACTTGCCAGGTGTCTGAGCTGGCGCCTGTGCTCTCGTTTGCAGACGGGCGGGCCGTGCACAGCTGCAGCCGGAGGCAGTGGGAGCTGGGCTTTGCTGGCAGAAGCGTGGAGCAGTAAGAACTCTGGTAGGAGCAGCCAAGAGTAGTGGTGACATGTCACTGGAATCGCGCGCTTTACGCAGCTGTAAAATGGGGCCAAGGGGGCGGCGCTGATACCTGGACCAGTACCGGGGAATGCTGGGAGCCTCGCACCGCCGGCTCGGGCAGGGAGCTGAGGAGTCTCCCCTGGAGCCTGACAAGATGTGCTCAGCGTTCCCCCCACCATGTGCACGCGCCTGCTCCCGGGGAGGTGCAGCGCCCTAGGCTGCTCCAGCAGAAACAGCTCAGCAGGCGGCGGGGCTGTCCAGTGCTGGGTGCGGCTCCTGCCTGCCCCTCCCCACTCAAATGGGGGGGCTTGTTCCTGAACCCAGCCCTGGCTCCAAGTCTCTCCAGAGCGCAGGAGCAATGCCTGGCACTAAGAGAAGACCCCTGCAGCAGGGCAACGCAATGGCTGCGTGCGAGGAGCCGCCAGCGGCTGCAGGCCCAGGTGCTGCTAGCAGGGAACGCACCAGCCGGGTGAGCTGCAGGAGATGCTGTCAGCCCGCCCTGCAAGTGGGACTGTTTATTCTGGGAGCGCTGTGCCCGGCCCTGCCGACACCTGTTCCAGCTGTGGGTACCAGGCGTCCCGGGGAGCTAATTACTGCTTTAATGAGCACCAGCTGGGTTAGCCCTGAGCCAGCGGCCCCAGCCTGCTCCTGAGTCAGGGCTAAGGCGGAAACCTCATCCCCAGGTGCTGCAAAACCTCTGCCAGTCAGTGGCCTTGTGCACCAGAGCCAGCCACAGTGGGAGGCAGGGCTCCCGTCCAGCAGCCTGTAACTGACTGGGGGGCATACCAGTTCCAGCCCCGCACTGGGCATGGGAGAGTAACGAAACTTAGCAATTGTCCGAGAGCGGGTGCAGCGCAAGGAAGAGGCTGCAGCACGTCTGGCTTCCACGGTTATTTAATAAGTTGTAAAGACACCAACACATGCGGAGCTACAGACAAGTAAGACAAAGGGCACAGCAAAGCCCTTCAAGGTTCAGCGAGGCACCAGAGCCAGGCCCTGGATCCCAAGCGTTGCCTGGGGAGACCTAGGGGGTCTGTCTGCACCTTGAGCATCTGACTGCAAATGGCCTGGCTCAAGGTGGAGCCAGAATGCCTGGGAGGTGCAGTGGCTGCAGGCCACAGCTGTGTGTAGCCAAGACCTGCACCTACAAGCGGCTCCCTCTCCACGGGTTTCCCCAGCTCCCTGTGTCCAGCAGCTGGTAGCATCTGGGCTCCTCTGGCTTCAGAGGCACCCGGTCTGGCCATGCCTCCTGCACTGTCTGCCTGGGGAAGGTGGCATTCTGGGATTGAGGCTGGGTGGCAGGGGTCCCGCTGGCCTGCTGAGAAGGGGACGCTACCCTGGTGGGGAGATTGCATAGCTACGGGGCCACAATGCAGAGGGACTAGTACATCAGAGATCGGGTCCAGCCACCTTTCTTCCCCCACACCAGCCCCGTCAACATTCACTCAAAGACCCCTTGGTACGGTGAGGGTCTGCAAGCCCCCAGCACCTCCCAGCCCGCTCCTCTTCTTTCCAGCTTTCTGCCTGCCCCTCCTAGGCCACCCAGGAGGTCGGTGGGACCCAGCCCAGGGTGCCCTGTGAGGCTGGCCAGGCCCTGCTCCCACCACACTCACGGACGTGTCCATACACCTCCTGCCGGCGAGCAGCTAGTGCCTGTGGGAGGGGGGCTGTGCAGATGACTGGGCATGACACAGGTGCAGAGCAGGGGGCCACGGCTGGCTGGTGCCACGCGGGAGAACACGGACCGGAAGAGCAGGTCCCTTTCCAGCTAGCAGGTCACACCCAGGTCAAGGCCCAGGGTCAGGAGCAAAGGGCACGTGCATGCAGGTAGGCAGCTGTGCCAGTCGCAGCTGGTGCCCGGGCAGCAGCGTGCGCTGTTTGCACGTGTGGCTTTTAGAGTGGCCAACGGCCCTTTCAGTCCCAGCCTGGCTGAGGCAAGAGGCTGTTGCCTTCTGCTGACTGGCTGTTGCAGCTTCCCCCTCTGTGGGCAAACAAAGCACTTCTGCCAGGTTGCCACAAGGGGCCAGGCCTGGCCTTAGCGAGCTGGCGGCGGCGTGGGGTCCCTGCAGGCTCGCCTGTGGCCCACTGGAAGCTCATTCCCAGCCCAGAGCACAACCCCGCCGAGTCCGAGCCCTGCGCCAGCCCTGCCCAGGAAGCAGCTCCCACTCTCCCTTGCAAAGCGGCAGCCGTGAGCGTGGCCGAAAGGAGCCGTGGCAAGTGTGGTGGGGGAGGGGCCAGCCGTTTCCGACGTACAGGTGCTCTAGTGGGTGACAAACTGCACAGAGACAGCTCTGTGGGGCGCTGGGGTCTCTGACGGGAACGATCACAGCTCACGAGAGTATAAAACGGCCAGCCCCGCTTTGTGTGGCTGCCGCTGGCCCACGGCGTGTCAGGGCCAGCCTAGCGCGCTGGGTGGAGGGGCCCAGCCAATCCAGCGCTGCAGCCAGAAGGCTGCTGGAGGTCAAGGCGGCGGCAGAGCGAGCTCGGGGAAGGCGGGCGGCTCCCGGGCGTGGCGATGTGGAGAACGACCTCGTGAGCGCGCACGGATGCAGGTGGGGGTGGCTGCCGAGAAGCAGGCTAGCAGAGAGCGGAGGCGTCCTCAGTCCTTCAGATTGGCTTCCGAGACCCCCTGGGCCATTAGCTCTGCCAGGACGTTGTCCAGGTAATTGGGGTCGGGGTAGCCGTGGCCGGTGAGGTTGGATCCAAATTCTGTCTTGTGGTGGATCTCGTTCCACACCACAGTGTCGCACTCTCCCGTCGTGCTGGACGTGCCGATGGTGAAGATGAGCCGGCGATCCCATGCCACAATCAGGAGTCTCAGAACCTGGGGGGCACAGGGAGGTCACACACCCTGCCAGGCCATGGGCCTGAGACCCTGCCTGCTCTGCCAGCAGCTCTTTGTTCCATGTTCTACGCCTCCGTCCCACAACACTGTGGGGAGCGTCTCTGGAGCACTGCCCTGACCTCCCCCGGGCAGTCCCCCAGTGCAGGAGAGGCCGCTCCGCCCCGTCATGGCAGGCCTGGCAGAAGCAAGGTCTCTTTCTCCAGGGAACGAGCGAGACTGAAGCTTGCTCTGATCAGGGCTCTGTCCCATGCCCCAGGACACAGACCCCCAAGTGCAGGCCTGGTATGAAGTTCTTCCTTTCCCCCAAGCATGGAAATACAAGCCCTGCCTCGCCTCCCTTTCCCCCAGCAGAGAGGCGGAGACGGCGGCCATCGACCACGGCCCGTGAGCTGCATGGAAGTGCGTGGCCCTGCCCTATGTGGTAGCTGACTCAGGCTGAGCCTTAGCAGCATGGCACCCAAAGCCCTGCGAGGTCTGGACCTCAGTGCCTGGCAGGATCAGCTGGGGCACTTGCAGGACTGGATTATCAGGGGAGCCACGGGGAGAGCGACCACCCCAGCATTTGTGCACACAACTCCCGTCTGCTCCTTTGAAAGCAGAGCTGGGTTGCCAAGGGTGTGTCCCTGTGCCTGCGGCCTGGCCTGGCACGGCCCCTCGTCTGATGTGCAGCAAGCCCATAACCCCTTGGCTCAAGGGGGCGACACCCCCACTCGTGGGAGGCAGCCGGCTCACCTTCCTGCCCTTCTCGTTGTCGGGTAGGTAGCAGTGCCGGGGGAAGCCTCGGGCCGTGAACTTCTTCCCTGGAGTCGGGTGCTCTGGGCCCTGAGGGAACAAAGCAGGCGCTGGGGAACCCTCAGCCTGAAGCCCAGGAGCCGCAGGCAGCAGGGGTCCGAGCGGGAGCCTGCCCGGCAGGGCGCAGCACAAAGCGCCTGGGGGCTAGCGAGCCCTGCGCCAAGCGCTCTGGGCTTCCTCTGCCCCGCTCTGCAGGCCACCCCATCGGGTGCCCCGTGGCTGGGGGCAGTGGTGTGAGGAGCCACGGGAGGGGCACAAGCCAAGTCTCCTGGGGACAGGGCAAGGCCCCCGGCATTTCCTCTCGCTGCGCTGCCTCGGGGCTGCTCACCTGGATCCCCGTGGGGATGTCGTAGACGATGCGGATGGTTTTGGACTCCGTGTAGCCTGGCAGTGAGTGAGGGATGAGGTGGAACTCCATCTTCCCGGGGGGCTGGGTCCCCGTCTTCTCCCCGTAGATGGCCTTGCAGGTGGGGCACTGCAGACTGCCGTCCTTGGGGGCAAAGGCACAGGCCAGGAGGGTCAGCCAGCCAGATCCCAGGGGCCCCCTTGCAGTGGGGGCTGCCTGGATCCGTGATGCCACCTGAGCCCAGCTATGGGGCAAGCCTCCGAAGCCCCGGAGGGGCACCAAGGCTGGAGCGCCTGAGTGATTGGGGTGAAGGCTCCAGGGTGGGGAGGGGCCCCTGGAGAGCACTGCCCAGGGCACACGGGGCTCATCCCCAGCCGGCCCGGGGCTCACCTTGTTGCCGTTGTTGTACATGGCCACGAGGCAGAGGAGATGGTACATGTGCCCGCACTTGCCCAGCTTGCCCACCAGCTCCGGCTTGGCACCCCTGTGGCTGAGCAAGCCCTCGTAGCCCGACGAGGTCACCAGCCTCTCCATGCAGATGGTGCAGTCCTGCCGGGGAGCAAGGGGTTAATGCCGGCTCCTGCCTCACCACAAGCCCAGCAGCGGGTTCCAGCATTGCCCCTCGGGCCCGCCCCGGCCCCGCTAGGCTGGCATCCGAGGGCAGAGTTAAGGGGGCTGAGGGGAGGGGTGTGCTGGGTCCTTGCTGCAGGAGTGCTGTCACTGAGTTCCCAAGGGAGTTCCCTGGGCTGCCACTTGGAGGGGGCTACTCGTCCATGCAGAGCCGGGGCTGGGCCACAGCAGGTGCTCACCTCGTCAGGCGGGCTCTTCACCTTCTGGCTGTACCGGCGCACTACGTCCTCGGGGTTCTTGCCTGCGCCGGGAGAGAAACGGAGGGTCGGACTGGGCCCTGGCCACTCAGCGGGGTCCCCCAGCCTCTTGCTTCACCGCTGAGCCACATGTGGGGGGCAGGCTCCTATGGACCCAGAACCCAGCCTGGCCAGAGTGGCTCTCTGGGTCAGGCCTGTAGGAGGTTAGACCCACCCCAGAGAGGTCACAGAGGCCTCGGCTGGCCCCTTCCTGGAGCAAACGAGCTGCCCCTGGGACCGGCTCTGCTGCTCCCGCTCTCTGGGGCTGGGATCGGCAGGGCTGGGCTCGCCTGGAGAGCCGAGTTCCAAAACACCGTGGAGCTCTTGGGCTGGGCACATGGGGAGAGGCAAGGGCCGCCCAGCTGCAGCCGGTGTTTCTGCACACGCCCCCCCCGGTGCATACAGCAGGTGTTTCCATGCATGGCTGGGGAAAGCAACAGGGAGCCTGGCCGCTACAGGAAACCCGATGGGAAGCTGCCCGAGGCTGCTCTGTGCCTGGCTGGGGGCTTCAGGCTCCCAGCTAGAGCCCAGCTCTGGGGCTGCCAGTGCAGGGGCCAGGCCTTCTGGCTCTCTGGGCCGGGGAGGGAGGTGCTGCCTCTTACTCTTCTTCAGGTGCTTCTTCTTGGTTTTTCTGCAGATGCCGTTGATCCCTGGTACCGGCCTGATGTCACCCTTGCTCACAGGCGGCGGGTGCAGGATGGGCTTTGGGGCCCGGGTCAGGCACACGGGCAGCCCGGCAGCGCACATCAGAATGCCAGTCATGCCTGCGAGAGCACGCGAGGTGAAAGGGAAGGAGGCGCAGACACAGCCCGCCGAGGGGCCCGGCGGCTAGCGCCCCACTGACGGGCAGCAAGCCCACGGCAAGGACTGTCCCTTCGCTTTGGAGTGGCCGACCGTCCCTCCCCCTCCCCCTTTCCACCCAGCCATTCCTCCCCCCCAGCCATTCCTCCCCCTCCCAGCCATTCCTCCCCTCCCAGCCATTCCTCCCCCTCCCAGCCATTCCTCCCTCTCCCAGCCATTCCTCCCCTCCCAGCCATTCCTCCCTCCTCTTTCCACCCAGCCATTCCTCCCCCTCCCAGCCATTCCTCCCCTCCCAGCCATTCCTCCCCCTCCCAGCCATTCCTCCCTCTCCCAGCCATTCCTCCCCTCCCAGCCATTCCTCCCTCCTCTTTCCATCCAGCCATTCCTCCCTCCTCTTTCCACCCAGCCATTCCTCCCCTCCCAGCCATTCCTCCCCCTCCCAGCCATTCCTCCCTCCTCTTTCCATCCAGCCATTCCTCCCTCCTCTTTCCATCCAGCCATTCCTCCCCTCCCAGCCATTCCTCCCCTCCCAGCCATTCCTCCCTCCTCCCCCTCCCAGCCATTCCTCCCCCTCCCAGCCATTCCTCCCCCTCCCAGCCATTCCTCCCCTCCCAGCCATTCCTCCCCCTCCCAGCCATTCCTCCCTCTCCCAGCCATTCCTCCCCTCCCAGCCATTCCTCCCTCCTCTTTCCACCCAGCCATTCCTCCCCTCCCAGCCATTCCTCCCTCCTCTTTCCATCCAGCCATTCCTCCCTCCTCTTTCCATCCAGCCATTCCTCCCTCCTCTTTCCACCCAGCCATTCCTCCCTCCTCTTTCCACCCAGCCATTCCTCCCTCCTCTTTCCATCCAGCCATTCCTCCCTCCTCTTTCCACCCAGCCATTCCTCCCTCCTCTTTCCATCCAGCCATTCCTCCCTCCTCTTTCCACCCAGCCATTCCTCCCCTCCCAGCCATTCCTCCCTCCTCTTTCCACCCAGCCATTCCTCCCCTCCCAGCCATTCCTCCCTCCTCTTTCCACCCAGCCATTCCTCCCTCCTCTTTCCATCCAGCCATTCCTCCCTCCTCTTTCCACCCAGCCATTCCTCCCCTCCCAGCCATTCCTCCCTCCTCTTTCCACCCAGCCATTCCTCCCTCCTCTTTCCACCCAGCCATTCCTCCCTCCTCTTTCCATCCAGCCATTCCTCCCTCCTCTTTCCATCCAGCCATTCCTCCCTCCCCTTTCCATCCAGCCATTCCTCCCTCCTCTTTCCACCCAGCCATTCCTCCCTCCCCTTTCCATCCAGCCATTCCTCCCTCCTCTTTCCATCCGTTCCTCCCCCCCATCCAGCCATTCCTCCCTCCTCTTTCCATCCAGCCATTCCTCCCTCCCCTTTCCATCCAGCCATTCCTCCCTCCTCTTTCCATCCAGCCATTCCTCCCTCCTCTTTCCACCCAGCCATTCCTCCCCTCCCAGCCATTCCTCCCTCCCCTTTCCACCCAGCCATTCCTCCCTCCCCTTTCCATCCAGCCATTCCTCCTCCCCCTCCCAGCCATTCCTCCCCTCCCAGCCATTCCTCCCTCCTCTTTCCATCCAGCCATTCCTCCCCTCCCAGCCATTCCTCCCTCCTCTTTCCATCCAGCCATTCCTCCCTCCTCTTTCCATCCAGCCATTCCTCCTCCCCCTCCCAGCCATTCCTCCCCTCCCAGCCATTCCTCCCTCCTCTTTCCATCCAGCCATTCCTCCCCTCCCAGCCATTCCTCCCTCCTCTTTCCATCCAGCCATTCCTCCCTCCTCTTTCCACCCAGCCATTCCTCCCTCCTCTTTCCATCCAGCCATTCCTCCCTCCTCTTTCCACCCAGCCATTCCTCCCTCCTCTTTCCACCCAGCCATTCCTCCCTCCTCTTTCCACCCAGCCATTCCTCCCTCCCCTTTCCACCCAGCCATTCCTCCCCTCCCAGCCATTCCTCCCTCCTCTTTCCACCCAGCCATTCCTCCCTCCTCTTTCCACCCAGCCATTCCTCCCCTCCCAGCCATTCCTCCCTCCTCTTTCCACCCAGCCATTCCTCCCTCCCCTTTCCACACAGCCATTCCTCCCCTCCCAGCCATTCCTCCCTCCTCTTTCCATCCAGCCATTCCTCCCTCCTCTTTCCACCCAGCCATTCCTCCCTCCTCTTTCCATCCAGCCATTCCTCCCTCCTCTTTCCACCCAGCCATTCCTCCCTCCTCTTTCCATCCAGCCATTCCTCCCTCCTCTTTCCACCCAGCCATTCCTCCCTCCTCTTTCCATCCAGCCATTCCTCCTCCCCACCCAGCCATTCCTCCCTCCCCTTTCCATCCAGCCATTCCTCCCCCTCCCAGCCATTCCTCCCTCCTCTTTCCACCCAGCCATTCCTCCCTCCTCTTTCCACCCAGCCATTCCTCCCTCCTCTTTCCATCCAGCCATTCCTCCTCCCCACCCAGCCATTCCTCCCTCCCCTTTCCATCCAGCCATTCCTCCCCCTCCCAGCCATTCCTCCCTCCTCTTTCCACCCAGCCATTCCTCCCTCCTCTTTCCATCCAGCCATTCCTCCCTCCTCTTTCCATCCAGCCATTCCTCCCCCTCCCAGCCATTCCTCCCTCCTCTTTCCACCCAGCCATTCCTCCCTCCTCTTTCCACCCAGCCATTCCTCCCTCCTCTTTCCATCCAGCCATTCCTCCCTCCCCTTTCCACCCAGCCATTCCTCCCCTCCCAGCCATTCCTCCCTCCTCTTTCCACCCAGCCATTCCTCCCCTCCCAGCCATTCCTCCCTCCTCTTTCCACCCAGCCATTCCTCCCTCCTCTTTCCATCCAGCCATTCCTCCTCCCCACCCAGCCATTCCTCCCTCCCCTTTCCACCCAGCCATTCCTCCCCTCCCAGCCATTCCTCCCTCCCCTTTCCATCCAGCCATTCCTCCCCCTCCCAGCCATTCCTCCCTCCTCTTTCCACCCAGCCATTCCTCCCTCCTCTTTCCATCCAGCCATTCCTCCCTCCTCTTTCCACCCAGCCATTCCTCCCTCCTCTTTCCACCCAGCCATTCCTCCTCCCCACCCAGCCATTCCTCCCTCCCCTTTCCACCCAGCCATTCCTCCCCTCCCAGCCATTCCTCCCTCCCCTTTCCATCCAGCCATTCCTCCCCCTCCCAGCCATTCCTCCCCTCCCAGCCATTCCTCCCTCCTCTTTCCACCCAGCCATTCCTCCCTCCCCTTTCCATCCAGCCATTCCTCCCCCTCCCAGCCATTCCTCCCTCCTCTTTCCATCCAGCCATTCCTCCTCCCCACCCAGCCATTCCTCCCCCTCCCAGCCATTCCTCCCTCCTCTTTCCATCCAGCCATTCCTCCCTCCTCTTTCCACCCAGCCATTCCTCCCTCCTCTTTCCACCCAGCCATTCCTCCCCCTCCCAGCCATTCCTCCCTCCTCTTTCCATCCAGCCATTCCTCCTCCCCACCCAGCCATTCCTCCCCCTCCCAGCCATTCCTCCCTCCTCTTTCCATCCAGCCATTCCTCCTCCCCACCCAGCCATTCCTCCCCCTCCCAGCCATTCCTCCCTCCTCTTTCCACCCAGCCATTCCTCCCTCCCCTTTCCATCCAGCCATTCCTCCTCCCCACCCAGCCATTCCTCCCCCTCCCAGCCATTCCTCCCTCCTCTTTCCATCCAGCCATTCCTCCTCCCCACCCAGCCATTCCTCCCTCCCCTTTCCATCCAGCCATTCCTCCCTCCTCTTTCCATCCAGCCATTCCTCCCCCTCCCAGCCATTCCTCCCCCTCCCAGCCATTCCTCCCTCCCCTTTCCACCCAGCCATTCCTCCCCTCCCAGCCATTCCTCCCCCTCCCAGCCATTCCTCCCCTCCCAGCCATTCCTCCCCTCCCAGCCATTCCTCCCTCCCCTTTCCACCCAGCCATTCCTCCCTCCCCTTTCCACCCAGCCATTCCTCCCTCCCCTTTCCATCCAGCCATTCCTCCCTCCCCTTTCCATCCGTTCCTCCCCCCCACCCAGCCATTCCTCCCTCCTCTTTCCATCCGTTCCTCCCCTCTCCACCCATCCCTCCAGCATCAGCACTCACCATGGTAAGTTCTAGGGATATGAATGGTTAAAGGGTGGGGCTGAAGGGCCCCTGCCTGCCTCCCCTTCAATCAATGTACCCGTCACACAGCACGTTCAACCGGTGACCAGTGACACAGGAGGCTACATGCCCAGCAAGTCCCCTCTCAGGAGGCAGGTTCTACCCCGGAGTGGAGGCTGCCCAGAGTTGGGGGATTCCGGCTGCTCCTACCTGCCAGCGCAGGATGGACTGGTCCACTTCCATTCAGGTTCTTCACTGGGAGGGCAGGGACCCTGGAGCCGGGCCAAGGGAAGAGAAGCAGACAGACATGTCGTTACTGGCAGGTGGAGCCAGACGGCTCCGCCCTGCTCTTGGCCCCCACTGGGCCTTGTTCCTCCCCAGAGCAATGTGCCTTTCCACAGGGAACCAGGCCAGGGTCCAGACGCCAGCACTCCTGCGAACGGAGCACGGCTCGCAGCCGGCCTGCCACAGCCCTGGCACGTTACTGGATTTTGAGGGGAGCAGACAGATCACGTCTGTGCCCATGGGGGGGTGTTTGCCCCAAAAGTGGTACAAAGGGGCCATGGGAGGGGTCAAACAAAAGCCCACTGTCTACTGATTCTGTATCTGCTCTTCATATGCCTGTATAATGTCTGTGTGGAAGTTACACTTGTGCTCTGTATGGATACTGGCCGTTTCTCTATAGGCGAGAAAAGCTCAGCATATGGACATGCTAATTAGCAAGCCACCAGGGACAACAGGTCTCTTAAGTACCAGAGACCCACCTGGGAAGGAATCTAGGTGCCTGGCCACTGACCATGGGACTGTCTCCAGCTTGGAAGAGACCAGGGAGGGATATAAATAGGCCATGTGGCCAACTCCATCTTGGTGTTCAGCTCAGCTCTTGCTCCTAGAGGCAGCCTTGCAAGGAACCACGAGCCGGAAAGTACTGCGGACCCATCCTGACATAGGATGTAACCAGAAACTTTTAAACCAGCAGCTGTAACATCTCTGCCAGAGCCTGCGTCGAGAACTGGGAGATTCGGTGCATGTAACGTACTATCCTTTAACAGCCTCACTCTCAGGCTTTGCTTTCTTGTGGTAATAAACCTTTAGATGTTAGATGCTAAAGGATTGGCTCAGCATGGTTTGTGGGAAAGATCCAGAGTATAAATTGACCGGGGATCTGTGGCTGGTTTCGTGGGACTGGACAGAATCCGTTCGGGGTAGGTGGGATTGGGTTCTATATCCCCTCACCTGTGGGCAGGCCTGGGGCTGTTTGGGGCATGGAGAGAGCTGGGATGTCAGAGGGGTTTTGCTCATGAGGCTTCTGGCTGGCCAGGCTGGCAGCTGGAGCGCTCGGTGTGGCTGGTTTGTGGCCTGTTTGGGAAGGTCTCCAGTCTGGGGCTGTAAGGAGCCCTGAGTGTGAGCAATTCGCCCTGAGCAATGCCCAGACCCGGCCCGGTCCTGCTCCCCCAGGGCCAGGGCAGGCAAGAGGGCCGTAGCTGTACCTGGCGGGAGGACCCAGGGGGCGCAGGTAAAAGCCTGGCCCGTCCTGGCCCGGGGGGGCACCCGTCCCGGCCCGGGGGGGCACCCGTCCCATGGACTCGGTGCGCGTGGCCAGGAGCTCTCAGGCAGGACAGGGCGCAGCGCTAGGAGCAGAGTCCAGGAGACCTCTGGACTGGCTCAGGGCAGCGCCCCAGGGCTTGCCTCTGCCTGCCAAGCAGCCTTGTGCTCTCCACTGCAGCGGGGGCTGCAACGAAGCAGGGCCGGGGGGCCTTTGGCAGAATCAGCTGTCGCCGGCACCGCGGCCTGAGCGGGGCTGCTTTCCTGCCCGGGCACCGCTCCTGTCCCCTCCCCAGCGCGGCCTGAGCGGGGCTGCTTTCCTACCCGGGCACCGCTCCTGTCCCCTCCCCAGCACGGCCTGAGCGGGGCTGCTTTCCTACCCGGGCACCGCTCCTGTCCCCTCCCCAGCGCGGCCTGAGCGGGGCTGCTTTCCTACCCGGGCACCGCTCCTGTCCCCTCCCCAGCGCGGCCTGAGCGGGGCTGCTTTCCTACCCGGGCACCGCTCCTGTCCCCTCCCCAGCGCGGCCTGAGCGGGGCTGCTTTCCTACCCGGGCACCGCTCCTGTCCCCTCCCCAGCGCGGCCTGAGCGGGGCTGCTTTCCTACCCGGGCACCGCTCCTGTCCCCTCCCCAGCGCGGCCTGAGCGGGGCTGCTTTCCTACCCTGGCACCGCTCCTGTCCCTTCCCCAGCACGGCCTGAGCGGGGCTGCTTTCCTACCCGGGCACCGCTCCTGTCCCCTCCCCAGCGCGGCCTGAGCGGGGCTGCTTTCCTACCCGGGCACCGCTCCTGTCCCCTCCCCAGCGCGGCCTGAGCGGGGCTGCTTTCCTACCCTGGCACCGCTCCTGTCCCCTCCCCAGCGCGGCCTGAGCGGGGCTGCTTTCCTACCCAGGCACCGCTCCTGTCCCCTCCCCAGCGCGGCCTGAGCGGGGCTGCTTTCCTACCCGGGCACCGCTCCTGTCCCCTCCCCAGCGCGGCCTGAGCGGGGCTGCTTTCCTACCCGGGCACCGCTCCTGTCCCCTCCCCAGCGCGGCCTGAGCGGGGCTGCTTTCCTACCCGGGCACCGCTCCTGTCCCCTCCCCAGCACGGCCTGAGCGGGGCTGCTTTCCTACCCAGGCACCGCTCCTGTCCCTTCCCCAGCACGGCCTGAGCGGGGCTGCTTTCCTACCCTGGCACCGCTCCTGTCCCCTCCCCAGCGTGGCCTGAGCGGGGCTGCTTTCCTACCCGGGCACCGCTCCTGTCCCCTCCCCAGCGCGGCCTGAGCGGGGCTGCTTTCCTACCCGGGCACCGCTCCTGTCCCCTCCCCAGCGCGGCCTGAGCGGGGCTGCTTTCCTACCCTGGCACCGCTCCTGTCCCCTCCCCAGCGTGGCCTGAGCGGGGCTGCTTTCCTACCCTGGCACCGCTCCTGTCCCCTCCCCAGCGCGGCCTGAGCGGGGCTGCTTTCCTACCCGGGCACCGCTCCTGTCCCCTCCCCAGCATGGCCTGAGCGGGGCTGCTTTCCTACCCTGGCACCGCTCCTGTCCCCTCCCCAGCGCGGCCTGAGCGGGGCTGCTTTCCTACCCTGGCACCGCTCCTGTCCCCTCCCCAGCGCGGCCTGAGCGGGGCTGCTTTCCTACCCTGGCACCGCTCCTGTCCCCTCCCCAGCGTGGCCTGAGCGGGGCTGCTTTCCTACCCTGGCACCGCTCCTGTCCCCTCCCCAGCGCGGCCTGAGCGGGGCTGCTTTCCTACCCTGGCACCGCTCCTGTCCCCTCCCCAGCGCGGCCTGAGCGGGGCTGCTTTCCTACCCGGGCACCGCTCCTGTCCCCTCCCCAGCGCGGCCTGAGCGGGGCTGCTTTCCTACCCGGGCACCGCTCCTGTCCCCTCCCCAGCACGGCCTGAGCGGGGCTGCTTTCCTACCCGGGCACCGCTCCTGTCCCCTCCCCAGCGCGGCCTGAGCGGGGCTGCTTTCCTGCCCGGGCACCGCTCCTGTCCCCTCCCCAGCGCGGCCTGAGCGGGGCTGCTTTCCTACCCTGGCACCGCTCCTGTCCCCTCCCCAGCGCGGCCTGAGCGGGGCTGCTTTCCTACCCGGGCACCGCTCCTGTCCCCTCCCCAGCGCGGCCTGAGCGGGGCTGCTTTCCTACCCAGGCACCGCTCCTGTCCCTTCCCCAGCGCGGCCTGAGCGGGGCTGCTTTCCTACCCGGGCACCGCTCCTGTCCCCTCCCCAGCACGGCCTGAGCGGGGCTGCTTTCCTACCCGGGCACCGCTCCTGTCCCCTCCCCAGCGCGGCCTGAGCGGGGCTGCTTTCCTACCCGGGCACCGCTCCTGTCCCTTCCCCAGCGCGGCCTGAGCGGGGCTGCTTTCCTACCCTGGCACCGCTCCTGTCCCCTCCCCAGCGCGGCCTGAGCGGGGCTGCTTTCCTACCCGGGCACCGCTCCTGTCCCCTCCCCACCGCGGCCTGAGCGGGGCTGCTTTCCTACCCTGGCACCGCTCCTGTCCCCTCCCCAGCACGGCCTGAGCGGGGCTGCTTTCCTACCCGGGCACCGCTCCTGTCCCTTCCCCAGCACGGCCTGAGCGGGGCTGCTTTCCTACCCGGGCACCGCTCCTGTCCCTTCCCCAGCGCGGCCTGAGCGGGGCTGCTTTCCTACCCTGGCACCGCTCCTGTCCCCTCCCCAGCGTGGCCTGAGCGGGGCTGCTTTCCTACCCGGGCACCGCTCCTGTCCCTTCCCCAGCGCGGCCTGAGCGGGGCTGCTTTCCTACCCAGGCACCACTCCTGTCCCCTCCCCAGCACGGCCTGAGCGGGGCTGCTTTCCTACCCAGGCACCACTCCTGTCCCCTCCCCAGCGCGGCCTGAGCGGGGCTGCTTTCCTACCCAGGCACCACTCCTGTCCCCTCCCCAGCGTGGCCTGAGCGGGGCTGCTTTCCTACCCTGGCACCGCTCCTGTCCCCTCCCCAGCACGGCCTGAGCGGGGCTGCTTTCCTACCCAGGCACCACTCCTGTCCCCTCCCCAGCGTGGCCTGAGCGGGGCTGCTTTCCTACCCTGGCACCGCTCCTGTCCCCTCCCCAGCGCGGCCTGAGCGGGGCTGCTTTCCTACCCAGGCACCACTCCTGTCCCCTCCCCAGCGTGGCCTGAGCGGGGCTGCTTTCCTACCCTGGCACCGCTCCTGTCCCCTCCCCAGCACGGCCTGAGCGGGGCTGCTTTCCTACCCGGGCACCGCTCCTGTCCCCTCCCCAGCGCGGCCTGAGCGGGGCTGCTTTCCTACCCGGGCACCGCTCCTGTCCCCTCCCCAGCATGGCCTGAGCGGGGCTGCTTTCCTACCCAGGCACCACTCCTGTCCCCTCCCCAGCGTGGCCTGAGCGGGGCTGCTTTCCTACCCTGGCACCGCTCCTGTCCCCTCCCCAGCACGGCCTGAGCGGGGCTGCTTTCCTACCCGGGCACCGCTCCTGTCCCCTCCCCAGCGCGGCCTGAGCGGGGCTGCTTTCCTACCCAGGCACCGCTCCTGTCCCTTCCCCAGCGCGGCCTGAGCGGGGCTGCTTTCCTACCCTGGCACCGCTCCTGTCCCCTCCCCAGCACGGCCTGAGCGGGGCTGCTTTCCTACCCGGGCACCGCTCCTGTCCCCTCCCCAGCGCGGCCTGAGCGGGGCTGCTTTCCTACCCGGGCACCGCTCCTGTCCCCTCCCCAGCACGGCCTGAGCGGGGCTGCTTTCCTGCCCGGGCACCGCTCCTGTCCCCTCCCCAGCGCGGCCTGAGCGGGGCTGCTTTCCTACCCGGGCACCGCTCCTGTCCCCTCCCCAGCGCGGCCTGAGCGGGGCTGCTTTCCTACCCGGGCACCGCTCCTGTCCCCTCCCCAGCGCGGCCTGAGCGGGGCTGCTTTCCTACCCTGGCACCGCTCCTGTCCCCTCCCCAGCGCGGCCTGAGCGGGGCTGCTTTCCTACCCGGGCACCGCTCCTGTCCCCTCCCCAGCACGGCCTGAGCGGGGCTGCTTTCCTACCCGGGCACCGCTCCTGTCCCCTCCCCAGCGCGGCCTGAGCGGGGCTGCTTTCCTACCCGGGCACCGCTCCTGTCCCTCCCCAGCGCGGCCTGAGCGGGGCTGCTTTCCTACCCGGGCACCGCTCCTGTCCCTTCCCCAGCATGGCCTGAGCGGGGCTGCTTTCCTACCCGGGCACCGCTCCTGTCCCCTCCCCAGCGCGGCCTGAGCGGGGCTGCTTTCCTACCCGGGCACCGCTCCTGTCCCCTCCCCAGCGCGGCCTGAGCGGGGCTGCTTTCCTACCCGGGCACCGCTCCTGTCCCCTCCCCAGCGCGGCCTGAGCGGGGCTGCTTTCCTACCCTGGCACCGCTCCTGTCCCCTCCCCAGCGCGGCCTGAGCGGGGCTGCTTTCCTACCCGGGCACCGCTCCTGTCCCTTCCCCAGCGCGGCCTGAGCGGGGCTGCTTTCCTACCCTGGCACCGCTCCTGTCCCCTCCCCAGCACGGCCTGAGCGGGGCTGCTTTCCTACCCGGGCACCGCTCCTGTCCCCTCCCCAGCGTGGCCTGAGCGGGGCTGCTTTCCTACCCTGGCACCGCTCCTGTCCCCTCCCCAGCGCGGCCTGAGCGGGGCTGCTTTCCTACCCGGGCACCGCTCCTGTCCCCTCCCCAGCGCGGCCTGAGCGGGGCTGCTTTCCTACCCTGGCACCGCTCCTGTCCCCTCCCCAGCGCGGCCTGAGCGGGGCTGCTTTCCTACCCGGGCACCACTCCTGTCCCCTCCCCAGCGCGGCCTGAGCGGGGCTGCTTTCCTACCCGGGCACCGCTCCTGTCCCCTCCCCAGCGCGGCCTGAGCGGGGCTGCTTTCCTACCCGGGCACCGCTCCTGTCCCCTCCCCAGCACGGCCTGAGCGGGGCTGCTTTCCTACCTGGGCACCGCTCCTGTCCCTTCCCCAGCATGGCCTGAGCGGGGCTGCTTTCCTACCCGGGCACCGCTCCTGTCCCTTCCCCAGCACGGCCTGAGCGGGGCTGCTTTCCTACCCAGGCACCGCTCCTGTCCCCTCCCCAGCGCGGCCTGAGCGGGGCTGCTTTCCTACCCGGGCACCGCTCCTGTCCCCTCCCCAGCACGGCCTGAGCGGGGCTGCTTTCCTACCTGGGCACCGCTCCTGTCCCTTCCCCAGCACGGCCTGAGCGGGGCTGCTTTCCTACCCGGGCACCGCTCCTGTCCCCTCCCCAGCGCGGCCTGAGCGGGGCTGCTTTCCTACCCTGGCACCGCTCCTGTCCCCTCCCCAGCGCGGCCTGAGCGGGGCTGCTTTCCTACCCTGGCACCGCTCCTGTCCCCTCCCCAGCGCGGCCTGAGCGGGGCTGCTTTCCTACCCGGGCACCGCTCCTGTCCCTTCCCCAGCATGGCCTGAGCGGGGCTGCTTTCCTACCCAGGCACCGCTCCTGTCCCCTCCCCAGCGCGGCCTGAGCGGGGCTGCTTTCCTACCCGGGCACCGCTCCTGTCCCCTCCCCAGCACGGCCTGAGCGGGGCTGCTTTCCTACCCGGGCACCGCTCCTGTCCCCTCCCCAGCGCGGCCTGAGCGGGGCTGCTTTCCTACCCGGGCACCGCTCCTGTCCCCTCCCCAGCGCGGCCTGAGCGGGGCTGCTTTCCTACCTGGCACCGCTCCTGTCCCTTCCCCAGCGCGGCCTGAGCGGGGCTGCTTTCCTACCCTGGCACCGCTCCTGTCCCCTCCCCAGCGCGGCCTGAGCGGGGCTGCTTTCCTACCCGGGCACCGCTCCTGTCCCCTCCCCAGCGCGGCCTGAGCGGGGCTGCTTTCCTACCCTGGCACCGCTCCTGTCCCTTCCCCAGCACGGCCTGAGCGGGGCTGCTTTCCTACCCGGGCACCGCTCCTGTCCCTTCCCCAGCATGGCCTGAGCGGGGCTGCTTTCCTACCCTGGCACCGCTCCTGTCCCCTCCCCAGCGCGGCCTGAGCGGGGCTGCTTTCCTACCCTGGCACCGCTCCTGTCCCCTCCCCAGCGCGGCCTGAGCGGGGCTGCTTTCCTACCCGGGCACCGCTCCTGTCCCCTCCCCAGCGCGGCCTGAGCGGGGCTGCTTTCCTACCCGGGCACCGCTCCTGTCCCCTCCCCAGCACGGCCTGAGCGGGGCTGCTTTCCTACCCGGGCACCGCTCCTGTCCCCTCCCCAGCGCGGCCTGAGCGGGGCTGCTTTCCTACCCGGGCACCGCTCCTGTCCCCTCCCCAGCACGGCCTGAGCGGGGCTGCTTTCCTACCCGGGCACCGCTCCTGTCCCCTCCCCAGCGCGGCCTGAGCGGGGCTGCTTTCCTACCCTGGCACCGCTCCTGTCCCCTCCCCAGCGCGGCCTGAGCGGGGCTGCTTTCCTACCCGGGCACCGCTCCTGTCCCCTCCCCAGCGCGGCCTGAGCGGGGCTGCTTTCCTGCTCGGGTGTGACGTAGTGGGGGTACCTGGCTGGTTTCTATGCTGCTGGCTCTGGGGGAACCCCCACTGGCTGCCGTGGGTACCACGACCCAGCAAAACAGGATGAGTCACTATGCAAACCAGTGGCCAGACA
This sequence comes from Pelodiscus sinensis, assembly GCF_049634645.1. NCBI lineage: Eukaryota > Metazoa > Chordata > Testudines > Trionychidae > Pelodiscus > Pelodiscus sinensis. The sequence goes on along the minus strand of NC_134725.1, from coordinate 5,642,737 downwards.
CCCCCCATGGAGAGGAACAAAGGAAGGTGGAATGCTGCCTCGCTGGAAGGCAAGGTATAAGGAGCTGGGGAGGGGGCTGGGACTCCCCTAGCTAAAAGGGGGGGCACTGAGGCCTCTTAGCCCCAGTTCCTGTAACCAGATTACATCGGTGCTGCGCTGTGCTGGAGGAGCAATAAACCACCCTCAATTCCACTGGCTGGTGCAGTCTGTTTGTGCCATTTCGGGGTGCAGGAGACGGGGAACCCCCAACGCGCCGTCACACTGGTGTCAGGGGTGGGATGCACTGCACCCCGTGGATGAAGCTCCCAGCGGCAAGCGACAAGGCGCAGTAGAAGCAAGAGCCCTGGAGCCAGGCGTGCTGGAGACAGAGCGAAGCGGTTCCTGGGAATCGTGGGGCGCTGCAGCACTAGACTGGTGAGTCTGCACCGAGGGGCCCAGCGGGCAGATGGCCTACACCCGACTCTTGAAGGCAGAGCTGGTGGGGCTGTGCAGAGAGAGGGGCTTGCCTGTGCAGAAAGCAACCAAGGCCCAGCTGATTGCCCAGCTGGAAGATAATGACCAGCCACAGGGCCAGGATCTTGTCCCCAGGGGAAGCAGCCAGACCCCCTGAGAGTGTGTCAGGCTCAGAGAGGGGGAGGAGCGCTGGAACCCAACGGAGAGATGAGACAGCGTCTCCCGGGAGGCCTGCAAGCCGTAGCCCATCTAGGGCAGGGGCCAGCCCAGCGGAGCTGCGGCGGCTGGAGATCCAGCTGCGGATCAGGGAATTGGAAGTAGAGGACCGAGAGAAGGACCGCCAGGACCGAGAGAGGGAGCGCCAAGATCGAGAGAAGGAGCGCCAAGATCGAGAGAGGCAGCGGCAGCATGAGCTGGCCATGGCAGAGCGGAGAACCGGCGGGGCACCGGCTGCGCCAAGTGTGGATGGGCCCCAGGGTCCCAGGACTGCCAGACGCTTGGAGAGGCTCGTGGTGGCCCAACTGAAGGACATGGGTGACATAGACGGGTTCCTCAGCTCCTTTGAGAGGGCCTGTGGACTGCAACGGGTTCCCCCAGCTGACTGGCTGCAGGAGCTCATCCCCGCACTGAACCAGGAGGCGGCCGGAGTGCTCAGTCAGCTGGAGGACCTACAGCCAGGGGATTACAACCGAGTCAAGGAGGCCCTGCTGCACAAGTTCGGGCTGACCCCCGAGATGTACAGGAAGAAGTTCCGGGGGGTACAGAAAGGGCCACGGGAGACCTATGTGGACCTGGCCTCCCGCCTGGCGCAATACTGCCGCAAGTGGGTGTCTGGAGTCGGAGCCCAGACCGCAGAGGAGCTGCTCAAGCTGGTCATGATGGAGCAGTTCTATGAAGCGTGCCCACCCAAACTGAGGCTGTGGCTCAAGGACCGGAGACCAGAGAACCCCCAGGAGGCCGGGAGACTGGCGGATGAGTTCACGGAGAGCCGGTCCGGGTGTGAACGGGAGTCCCGGAGAGAGAGGGAACCGCGCAGAGACCGGATCTCGGCTGAGCGACGGAGGGAGTCAACTACGGGGCGAGACCAAGGAACAGGTCGTCTGCGCCCCAGAGAACCAGCCAGGGCCTGGACAGAGACAGCCCAAAGCCTAACTTGCCATCGCTGTGGGCAAAAAGGCCACAAGAGGGCTCAGTGCACCAGGTCCCAGGACCGGGGACTTTCCAGGGTTAACTGGCTGGGGCGGGGGGAAGGGCAGGCTGCCCCAGAGGCAGGGGCTGGCAGGCAAACCTCAGCTCAGAGAGAGGGGAAGGATGCTCAGTGCACCTCCCCTGGGAGGTCTGATTCTCAGGAGGCGGATTTCTCCGTGTACCGGGTGGGGGCAGGACGGCCCCTGCGGAGCGAGTGCCTCATACCCCTGGAGGTGGATGGTAGGAAGGTGACGGGCTTCTGGGACACGGGGGCGGAGGTGACTCTGGCCCGATCCGACATAGTGGCCCCGGAGCGGATACTGCCCCACGCGCAGCTGACCCTGAAGGGCATAGATGGGTCCCCGTTTAAGGTGCCTGTAGCCAGGGTGCATCTGAAATGGGGGGCCAAGGAGGGCCTCAAGGAAGTGGGGGTGCACCCGCACTTGCCCACCGAGGTGCTGATGGGGAATGACCTAGAGGAGTGGCCCCATGAATCCCAGCGGGCTCTAGTCACTACCTGGAGCCAGAGCCAGCGGGGGGCTGACAACGTGGGTCCAGGGAAGGACTCCTGGCAGCATCCTCAGGGTCCCATCCCAGTGGACACGGGGTCCAGCCGGGCTGGGACTCCGGACCTAGGCAAAGGTGGGGAACAGGTCCCGATCCCTGCCTCAGCAGCTGAATTCCAGGCTGAGGTGCAGGCAGACCCCTCCTTGCAGAGGCTGAGGGACCAGGCTGGCCTCCGTGCAGCTCAGCCCCGGGGGAGAGGTGGCCAGGAGAGATTCCTGCGGGGGCGTGGGCTCCTGTTCCGTGAGTGGCTCCCCCCCAGGAAGGCGAGGGCATGGAGGGTCCAGCGGCAGCTGGTCGTCCCCCGAAAGTATCGCCTCAAGCTGCTGTATTTGGCCCACGATGTCCCCGTTGGGGGCCACCGGGGGATCCGGAGCACCCGGCTGAAGCTGCTCCAGCACTTCTATTGGCCGGGAATCTTTACAGCCGTGCAGCGGTACTGCCGGTCCTGTGACTCCTGCCAGAGGGGCGGGAAGGCCCAAGACAGGAGGAAAGCGGCTTGGGGGTCTCTACCCCAGATAGACCCTCTGGGCTTGCTGAGAGAGTTATGGGAGGGGAAGGCCTCCCTGGATGGAGCTTCGGGGGTGGAAGCCGCCCTGGCTGTCCAGAGAAGGCTCACTGGGCTCATGGCCCCGGCCCGAGAGACCCTGGCCAGAGATCAAGGCCAGCGGAGGGGTGGGTGTGACCCCCGAGGACAGGCCTGCGCCAGTCGCCCTGGAGCAGGGCGGCGAGTGGACAGAGGGAAGCCAGCTCATGTGGGGCCTTGCCACGGCCGGCCTGAGTCAAGGGGAGCACCCATGTCCCCAGGGCGGGTTCCCACGCAGAGGACCCGAACTTCCCTAGGTCACGAGCGGAGTGACCCTGCTCAGTTCGCTCTCGGAGGGGGGAGAACTGTGACGTAGTGGGGGTACTTGCTGGGCTGTGGTGACCCCTGCTGTCTGGAGCAAGACCCAGCAGGGAAAACCTCGCTAGGCAGAGGTAATGCCAAACTGGTTGAACCAGTGGCCAGACACCCCCCATGGAGAGGAACAAAGGAAGGTGGATGCTGCCCTGACTGCGGGGGCAGGGCTGCAAGGGAATTTAGTTAGTTACTGTGGGAGAGCATGGAGGAGAGCCTAGGAGAAGGGGCTGGAGTTTAGGGGCCCAGTCTCCCCCATCTCAAGGGGGCCTGAGGCATCCTAGCCCAGCTCTGTGGCCAGACTACATCTGTGCTGTGCTGTATCCTGGAGAGGCAATAAACTCCCTCTATTCCACCGGCTGGTGAAGTCTGTTTGTGCCATTTCAGGGTGCAGGAGACGGGGAACCCCCAACGCGCCGTCACAGCCCCGGCCCGAGAGACCCTGGCCAGAGATCAAGGCCAGCGGAAGGGTGGGTGTGACCCCCGAGGACAGGCCTGCGTCAGTCGCCCTGGAGCGGGGCGGCGCGTGGACAGAGGGAAGCCAGCTCATGTGGGGCCTCGCCACGGCCGGCCTGAGTCAAGGGGAGCACCCATGTCCCCAGGGCGGGTTCCCATGCAGAGGACCCGAACTTCCCTAGGTCACGAGCGGAGTGACCCTGCTCAGTTCGCTCTCGGAGGGGGGAGAACTGTGACGTAGTGGGGGGTACTTGCTGGGCTGTGGTGACCCCTGCTGTCTGGAGCAAGACCCAGCAGGGAAAACCTCACTATGCAAAGGTAATGCCAAACTTGTTGAACCAGTGGCCAGACACCCCCCATGGAGAGGAACAAAGGAAGGTGGATGCTGCCCTGACTGGGGGGCAGGGCTGGAAGGGAATTGAGTTAGTTCCTCGCTGGAAGGCAAGGTATAAGGAGCTGGGGAGGGGGCTGGGACTCCCCTATCTCAAGGGGGGGCACCGAGGCCTCTTAGCCCCAGTTCCTGTAACCAGATTACATCTGTGCTGCGCTGGGCTGGAGGAGCAATAAACCACCCTCAATTCCACTGGCTGGTGCAGTCTGTTTGAGCCATTTCGGGGTGCAGGAGACGGGGAACCCCCAACGCGCCGTCACACCTGGGCCCTGGGACTCAGGGAAGAGAGAGAGAACAATGGCCAGGGTAGGTTGTGTGGTGTGTGTGTGAGAGAACAATGGCCAGGGTAGGGCTGTGTGGTGTGCGTGTGTGTGAGAGAACAATGCCCAGGGTAGGTTGTGTGGTGTGTGTGTGAGAGAGAACAATGGCCAGGGTAGGTTGTGTGGTGTGCGTGTGTGTGAGAGAACAATGCCCAGGGTAGGTTGTGCGGTGTGCGTGTGTGAGAGAACAATGCCCAGGGTAGGTTGTGTGGTGTGTGTGTGAGAGAGAGAACAATGGCCAGGGTAGGGCTGTGTGGTGTGCGTGTGTGTGAGAGAACAATGGCCAGGGTAGGTTGTGCGGTGTGCGTGTGTGAGAGAACAATGCCCAGGGTAGGTTGTGTGGTGTGTGTGTGAGAGAGAGAACAATGGCCAGGGTAGGTTGTGTGGTGTGCGTGTGTGTGAGAGAACAATGCCCAGGGTAGGTTGTGCGGTGTGCGTGTGTGAGAGAACAATGGCCAGGGTAGGTTGTGCGGTGTGCGTGTGTGTGAGAGAACAATGCCCAGGGTAGGTTGTGCGGTGTGCGTGTGTGAGAGAACAATGCCCAGGGTAGGTTGTGTGGTGTGCGTGTGTGTGAGAGAACAATGCCCAGGGTAGGTTGTGTGGTGTGCGTGTGTGTGAGAGAACAATGCCCAGGGTAGGTTGTGCGGTGTGCGTGTGTGAGAGAACAATGCCCAGGATAGGTTGTGCGGTGTGCGTGTGTGAGAGAACAATGGCCAGGGTAGGTTGTGCGGTGTGCGTGTGTGAGAGAACAATGGCCAGGGTAGGTTGTGCGGTGTGCGTGTGTGAGAGAACAATGCCCAGGGTAGGTTGTGTGGTGTGCGTGTGTGTGAGAGAACAATGGCCAGGGTAGGTTGTGTGGTGTGCGTGTGTGAGAGAACAATGGCCAGGGTAGGTTGTGCGGTGTGCGTGTGTGAGAGAACAATGCCCAGGGTAGGTTGTGCGGTGTGCGTGTGTGAGAGAGAGAACAATGGCCAGGGTAGGTTGTGCGGTGTGCGTGTGTGAGAGAGAGAACAATGGCCAGGGTAGGTTGTGCGGTGTGCGTGTGTGAGAGAGAGAACAATGGCCAGGGTAGGTTGTGCGGTGTGCGTGTGTGAGAGAACAATGCCCAGGATAGGGCTGTGTGATGTGAGCTGAGAGTGTAGCTCAGTGTGTAGGTGTCTGCATACCCCGATGAGATCTCCACAAGTACCCATCTGGGCTGTGGGCCTGCTGTCTGGACGTGCACACGTGCACGGGGGCGGGAGTGAGACCCCAGCAGCGTGTGCACACATGCACAAGGGCGAGTGCTCGTGAGATCCCCAGCAGTGTAGCTACACACACAGCCGTCTGCGAGAGAGCCCCAAAGTGCGCACCTACCTGGAAGCCGGGGCTCTGACCCCTCCCTGGTGACTAACCTCTGGCGCGCGGGGGGCTCGTGGCCAGCCGGCCGTGCTATCTCGGAGACAGCTCTGTCCCGGGCCTCCATTGACAAGCCCCGCTGCAAAGGTGCTCCGGAGCCGGGGCGGCTGGGCAGCTGCCGGAGGGGCCGAGCCAGAGGGCAGTGCTTTTTCTCACGTCGGCGCTCGAGCGCGTGGGCGGACCGGGGCCCGCAGACAGGGCGCGATGTGAGCACGCAGCCCTCCCAGCTAACCGCAGCCCAGCAGCCGCTGTGCACCACTTCCTGCACGGCACAGCAGCTGGGCCCAGGCGCGGGGCAGCGAGAGAGAGCAAGAGGAGAACTTCAGTAGCCTCACGCCCTGAGAGGGGCGGGGACCATGGCAAGAGAGGCCTGTGCAAGCCCTGGGGCAGGCGGGATGCCGGCAGCTGCAGCTGGAGGCGAGCCTGGCGGCGTGAGGAGCAGCCCGGGGGAAGGTGGGGGGTGGGGAAGGGCTGTAAAGCTGCCTGGCGGGGGCCAGCAATCACTGCAGAGACAGAGCTGGCCGGCCCAGAGGCACCGAGGGGCAGTGCCAAGCCGTCAGGCTGAAGGACGGGGGTCCCGGAGCAGTGACGTCACAGCAGCACAGGGCTCCAGCCAGGTCGTTGTGGCTCCGGGATGCAACCTAGCTGGGCCTTGGCTAGCCAAGCCACAGTCCCCGCCCCTCCGCCTAGGGCCTCTTGCCTGCTGGCGCTATGCGGCCCCTACTCTGCCATCCTGGGGGCACAGGGAGGCGTGAGCCCCTCCGAGCAGGGGACGGAGGAGTCCCAGCCTCCAGCCTGTGCGCCAGAGGAAAGCGGGGCAGGCGATGCCAAGCGGGTGCTGCCATGGGCACTATGCTCGGGGGCACTGGCCTGTCCCGTAACGCGAGAGGGGCGGGTCCTTACCCTGCTGGGATGGAGGCCCTGGCGCTGAGCATCGTGACGCGCTGCACGCCAGGCCTGTTCAAGTTGTTCTGTCCGGGGAGCTGGGTGCCAGTGGGAGCGCTCTGGCTCCGGGAGAAGGTGGCCACCTGGGTGCTGCTAGGGGACCGGACCTGCTCCGTCTTAGCTGTGCCCCCAGCCGGTACGGTGCCCGCGGACCACAGCGCTGTCCCGCTGAAAGTGTTGCTCTGCCTGACGGCCAGCGTCCCGTTGCTGCTGCCCGCATGCACCTTCCTCCGCTGCGAGGCCAGGATGGCGTTGGAGGCTGCCCGGGTGCTGCTGACCAGCAGGCACTGCTGGCAGGAGCAGGGCTGGCCGGAGCTGGTGCCCACGGGCCAGGACTGGGACTTGGGGATGGAGCCCATGGTGAGCGGGTACGCCAGGTCCATGCGGCGCCGGAGCCGGCGCTTCCGCTGCGTCTGCCGGTTCATCTGCGACATGCTGTTGAAGTAGATCAGGTAGCAGAAGCCCAGCGAGGAGAGGTCCAGCCACGGGTGCTGCTTCTCATAGGCATTCTGGATGGTGATGCAAATGTCCATGTCGTAGGGGGTCCAGGAGCCGTTGTCGTTCTCCCACTCCCACACGACCCCCTTCCCAGGGGCCGAGGAGGGGTCATAGAAGTTCCTCCTGACTGGACGCATGGTCCCTGGGGAGAGAAGAGCACAGAAGGGGCGGTGAGTCCCGGCGCGGGGCGCTCTGCACGCGAGACAGGCGCTCACACACTGCGATGGTGCGTGCCGCCCCCAGGCCTCGGCAGATGCCCTGAGTGCAGCAATGCCAGCTGACACCTCTCGAGACTGGCTGAGCTGGAGAGGCCACCGCGGCCACCGGGACTCGGCTAGCGACCGGGGCAGGTTCCCTGTCCAGCCGCCGGAGGCCCTGCCACATTGCGATCCGCAGGGCTCTGCCGCCAGTCCCAGTTCCAACGCCCTTAGCACGCTGTGCGTGGTCACAGTGCTTGGCTGGATGCCTTCTCCCACCCTCACCCTCCTCTGGCAGCTGGCTCCCAGGCGCAGTGGAAGAGGACGGCTCGCAGACACAGCCTGCGTGGGACCCCAGGGCTGGAAAGGGTCAGCTCGTGCAAATCCACTGGAGCTGGCTGGACCCTTGGGCCTCCTGCCCTGCTCACTGCCACTGGCTAACCTGCAACCTGGTGCACCTGCTGCTCAGGGGCCTGTTGCTTTGCCCTTGGCTCCAGCACTGCCCTGGGAGGGGTTAGCATGCAGCCTCGCCATTCCTGGGGGACCAGGCACGCGCCAACGCTCCCAGCTCCTAGTGCAGCCCGGATACGCCTGCACCGTCCCTGCAGAGCCTGCTCCAGGCCAGGCCTCGGGGGCACGGGGCCCCTCCTGATGCTCCACCCGGCAGGCAGGCAGCATGGAGGAAGAGGCGGCCTGCCTTGAGAGCAGGAGTGGCTAGATGGTGACAAGGACACTGCCGGGGAGGACCTGGGAGGAAAATGAAGCTCAGTGGCAGGCGGATGGGGAGAGGCCAGGGCAGGGGAGGGCGAAGCTGGGAGAAGGGATCTGTGGAGGGAGCCGGGCTCAGAGCCTTTCTTCCCACACCGCATGCGAGTCCCGTCCTTTGAGCTGGCCAGCTTCAGCATTTACAGAGCACCGGTCCGAGTGCAGCGGGCAAGCCGGGGAGCCAGCAACAGCGCCAGCAGAGAAGTGAAGACCGTCCCACCAGAGCCGCCGGGAAATGCAGCAAGCCAAGCAAGCCAGATCACAGGCTGCCCAGAAAGCTGCTCTCCCCAGCCCCCGTGCTGAGACTTACAACTCAGGAGGCCCCCTGCAACCGGCTTGGCAGGGGAGCTCCACTCACGGAAGCTCCGCAGCTCTCCTGAGCTCACAGGCCGAGATCCTGCTGCGCGAAGGGGGAAGGCCAGAGACTAGGGGTGCCCGCAAGAACACCCTCATGGCGCCAGGGCCCTCCTCTGCCCTGCCTCCCTCTGTGACCTGCGGCAAGGCAAGCAGGCCCAGAGCCGCACAGCGGCCGCTCCAGGGACAAGACACGGGCAGTCATGCCTTGTGGTCAGAGCAGGTGTCAGGGCTGGGAAACGACAGAGGGTCAGGACGAGACTCACATGCCGGGGCCAAGGGTCAAGCCAGAGTCTGAGCCAGGCACCAGGGCCAGGAGGCAGGGAGAAAGTTACAGCCACGGCTGGGACAGGGCAAGAACCGAAGAACATGGGAGCGGCCAGACTGGGTCAGCCCAGGGCCCCAGAGGGAGGGAACAGAACAGGGACCCAGCCAGTGATCCCGCCCCCGTCGCCCCTCCCCAGCCCGGCTACTCGCCACTGTCCTCCATGAACTGAGCTAGCTAACCCAGCAGCAGGCAAATGCTTGGTGCAGCCACTGAACTGCGGCTGCTCTGCCGTCTCCTCCCGCCAGCCAGGGAGTGCGCCCTGCTGCAGGCCGGCTGCACTTGGCTGGGGCTGACTAGAGAACTAGGAGAACTAGGCCTTGGTCTCCCGGCCTCAGGTCGCACACAAGGGAATGTCTGACTGGACAGTGACAGGAGACTGCCAAACTGCGCCAATGCGCCTTCTCAGCTTGGAAAAGAGGAGCCAAGGGGGACAGGGGAGAGGGCTGTAAAATCGTGAGTGGTGACGAAAAGTGAAGAAGGAAAAGTTCTGGACTTGTTCCCAGCATGTCAGAATGAGGGGACAATGAAAATGAAGAGGCAGCAGGTTTCAAACAAACCAAAGGACGTTTTTCTTTGCACCAGTCACAGTCAACCTGTGGAACTCCTCGCCGGAGGATGTGCTGAAGGCCAGGACTTTACCAGGGTTAAACAAAGCTAGATAGATGCATGGCGGTTCGGTCCATCAATGGCTAGTAGCCAGGATGGGTAGGAACGGTGTCAAAGGCTGGAAATGGGTGACGGGATGGATCACTTGCTGGTTCACTCCCTCTGGGGCACGTGGCACTGGCATCTGTGGGCAGAGAGGACTCTGGGCGGGACGGACCTTTGGCCTTTCCTCTTTTCTCCAGGACTTGGGCTAAACCCACCCAAGTCCCTCCCCGGGGAAGCCCTGGAACAGTCACAGCTCTGGTTCAGCACCAGCTTGCAGCCCAGCAGTGACGGGCACAGCCAGCGCCAGCCTCCGAACAAGCCGATTCCCTGACACGCTGTCACACTGCGTGTCAACCCTCTGCTTGGCCACGGTAGCTGCAACTTTGGCAACGTGCTTGCCTTTAAACGGAAGCGTCAGCATGTTTGGAAACAATAGCACAAATCTGCTCTGTAAGCAAATGTATTGCAAATAAAGCCACCTCGCCCCCAGGGCCTGGGGCCTGTGAAATGGCGCTGCTTTCTCCCGGGGTGCCCGCGAGCACTGGGGCATGCGGAGTCACCTGGCCGCCGCTGGAGGCGGGGTGCCCTGGACCCCTGGACAGCCCTTGGGGAAAGGTGGAGCAGCCTCGGGGTTCCGGGGCTGCCGGAAGACAGGCCCTACGTGGCCAATGCTGTGGCTGGAGCAGGCCCCGGCCCCCTTCCTTCGCACGTGGCAGTGGCACGGCAGGCCAGGTGCGGCTCAGCATGTCAGTTGCCACGGAGAAGGCGGCCGCAGCGCTGCCGTGATGGCCCGTGCACCTGCCTGTGCCGGAGGCCGGCGCTGCAGCTGTGAGAGGGAGAGCCCGTGTGTGCAGTCAATAACCACGTCTGAGCGCAGCGCGAGCTCTGCATCCCTCCCTGGAGACTCATGAAGCTAAACAGCCGTACATTAGTGGTTGCTGAGGCTGGCCTGGCTGTCAGTCCAGCTCCCTGCCCTGCCCTGCCCTGCCCTGCCCTGCCGAACGACTGCAGCAGCTCGAGCTGGGACTCCCAGCCAGCACAGGAACCCTGGGCTCCGGGGCGCAGAAGGGGAGAGCATTTGATCCCACGGTCCTTACTCAGGCAAAGCTGCCACTGATGCCAGTGGGGACATAGCCACAGCAAGGAGTGTATCACAGCCCCTGGGAACCCCCCAGCGAGACACACCTGTCCCCTGCCTGTATCACAGCCCCTGGGAACCCCCCAGAGAGACACACCTGCCCCCCGCCTGTATCACAGCCCCTGGGAGCCCCCCAGCAAGACACACCAGTCCCCTGCCTGTATCACAGCCCCTGAGAACCCCCCAGAGAGACACACCTGCCCCCCGCCTGTATCACAGCCCCTGGGAACCCCCCAGCGAGACACACCTGCCCCCCGCCTGTATCACAGCCCCTGGGAACCCCCCACCGAGACACACCTGTCCCCTGCCTGTATCACAGCCCCTGGGAACCCCCCAGCGAGACACACCTGTCCCCTGCCTGTATCACAGCCCCTGGGAACCCCCCAGCGAGACACACCTGTCCCCTGCCTGTATCACAGCCCCTGGGAACCCCCCAGCGAGACACACCTGTCCCCTGCCTGTATCACAGCCCCTGGGAACCCCCCAGCGAGACACACCTGCCCCCCGCCTGTATCACAGCCCCTGGGAACCCCCCAGCGAGACACACCTGCCCCCCCGCCTGTATCACAGCCCCTGGGAACCCCCCAGCGAGACACGCCTGCCCCCCGCCTGTATCACAGCCCCTGGGAACCCCCCAGCGAGACACACCTGCCCCCCCGCCTGTATCACAGCCTCTGAGAACCCCCCAGCGAGACACACCTGCCCCCCCGCCTGTATCACAGCCCCTGGGAACCCCCCAGCGAGACACACCTGTCCCCTGCCTGTATCACAGCCCCTGGGAACCCCCCAGAGAGACACACCTGCCCCCCGCCTGTATCACAGCCCCTGGGAACCCCCCAGCGAGACACACCTGCCCCCCGCCTGTATCACAGCCCCTGGGAACCCCCCAGCGAGACACGCCTGCCCCCCCGCCTGTATCACAGCCCCTGGGAACCCCCCACCGAGACATGCCTGCCCCCCCGCCTGTATCACAGCCCCTGGGAACCCCCCAGCGAGACACGCCTGCCCCCCGCCTGTATCACAGCCCCTGGGAACCCCCCAGCGAGACACACCTGCCCCCCCGCCTGTATCACAGCCCCTGGGAACCCCCCAGCGAGACACGCCTGCCCCCCGCCTGTATCACAGCCCCTGGGAACCCCCCAGCAAGACACACCTGTCCCCTGCCTGTATCACAGCCCCTGAGAACCCCCCAGCGAGACACGCCTGCCCCCCGCCTGTATCACAGCCCCTGGGAACCCCCCAGCGAGACACACCTGCCCCCCGCCTGTATCACAGCCCCTGGGAACCCCCCAGCGAGACACACCTGCCCCCCCGCCTGTATCACAGCCCCTGGGAACCCCCCAGCGAGACACACCTGCCCCCCCGCCTGTATCACAGCCCCTGGGAACCCCCCAGCGAGACACGCCTGCCCCCCGCCTGTATCACAGCCCCTGGGAACCCCCCAGCAAGACACACCTGTCCCCTGCCTGTATCACAGCCCCTGAGAACCCCCCAGCGAGACACGCCTGCCCCCCCGCCTGTATCACAGCCCCTGGGAACCCCCCAGCGACACACGCCTGCCCCCCGCCTGTATCACAGCCCCTGGGAACCCCCCAGCGAGACATGCCTGCCCCCCCGCCTGTATCACAGCCCCTGGGAACCCCCCAGAGAGACACGCCTGCCCCCCGCCTGTATCACAGCCCCTGGGAACCCCCCAGCGAGACACACCTGCCCCCCGCCTGTATCACAGCCCCTGGGAACCCCCCAGCGAGACACGCCTGCCCCCCCGCCTGTATCACAGCCCCTGGGAACCCCCCACCGAGACATGCCTGCCCCCCCGCCTGTATCACAGCCCCTGGGAACCCCCCAGCGAGACACACCTGCCCCCCGCCTGTATCACAGCCCCTGGGAACCCCCCAGCGAGACACACCTGCCCCCCCGCCTGTATCACAGCCCCTGGGAACCCCCCAGCGAGACACGCCTGCCCCCCGCCTGTATCACAGCCCCTGGGAACCCCCCAGCAAGACACACCTGTCCCCTGCCTGTATCACAGCCCCTGAGAACCCCCCAGCGAGACACGCCTGCCCCCCGCCTGTATCACAGCCCCTGGGAACCCCCCAGCGAGACACACCTGCCCCCCGCCTGTATCACAGCCCCTGGGAACCCCCCAGCGAGACACACCTGCCCCCCCGCCTGTATCACAGCCCCTGGGAACCCCCCAGCGAGACACGCCTGCCCCCCGCCTGTATCACAGCCCCTGGGAACCCCCCAGCAAGACACACCTGTCCCCTGCCTGTATCACAGCCCCTGAGAACCCCCCAGCGAGACACGCCTGCCCCCCCGCCTGTATCACAGCCCCTGGGAACCCCCCAGCGACACACGCCTGCCCCCCGCCTGTATCACAGCCCCTGGGAACCCCCCAGCGAGACATGCCTGCCCCCCCGCCTGTATCACAGCCCCTGGGAACCCCCCAGAGAGACACACCTGCCCCCCGCCTGTATCACAGCCCCTGGGAACCCCCCAGCGAGACACACCTGCCCCCCCGCCTGTATCACAGCCCCTGGGAACCCCCCACCGAGACATGCCTGCCCCCCCGCCTGTATCACAGCCCCTGGGAACACCCCCAGCGAGACACGCCTGCCCCCTGCCTGTATCACAGCCCCTGGGAACCCCCCAGCGAGACACGCCTGCCCCCCCCCCGCCTGTATCACAGCCCCTGGGAACCCCCCAGCGAGACACACCTGCCCCCCGCCTGTATCACAGCCCCTGGGAACCCCCCACCGAGACACGCCTGTCCCCCGCCTGTATCACAGCCCCTGGGAACCCCCCACCGAGACATGCCTGCCCCCCGTCTGTATCACAGCCCCTGGGAACCCCCCACTGACACACGCCTGCCTTCCCGCCTGTATCACAGCCCCTGGGAACCCCCCAGCGAGACACGCCTGCCCCCCCCCGCCTGTATCACAGCCCCTGGGAACCCCCCAGCGAGACACGCTTGCCCCCCCGCCTGTATCACAGCCCCTGGGAACCCCCCAGCGAGACACGCCTGCCCCCCGCCTGTATCACAGCCCCTGGGAACCCCCCACCGAGACACGCCTGCCCCCCGCCTGTATCACAGCCCCTGGGAACCCCCCAGCGAGACACGCCTGCCCCCCGCCTGTATCACAGCCCCTGGGAACCCCCCAGCGAGACATGCCTGCCCCCCCGCCTGTATCACAGCCCCTGGGAACCCCCCAGCGAGACACACCTGCCCCCCGCCTGTATCACAGCCCCTGAGAACCCCCCAGCGAGACACGCCTGCCCCCCCGCCTGTATCACAGCCCCTGGGAACCCCCCCCCGAGACATGCCTGCCCCCCCGCCTGTATCACAGCCCCTGGGAACCCCCCCAGCGAGACACACCTGCCCCCTGCCTGTATCACAGCCCCTGGGAACCCCCCAGCGAGACACGCCTGCCGCCCCCTGCCTGTATCACAGCCCCTGGGAACCCCCCAGCGAGACACGCCTGCCCCCCCCCGCCTGTATCACAGCCCCTGGGAACCCCCCAGCGAGACACACCTGCCCCCCGCCTGTATCACAGCCCCTGGGAACCCCCCACCGAGACACGCCTGTCCCCCGCCTGTATCACAGCCCCTGGGAACCCCCCACCGAGACATGCCTGCCCCCCGTCTGTATCACAGCCCCTGGGAACCCCCCACTGACACACGCCTGCCTTCCCGCCTGTATCACAGCCCCTGGGAACCCCCCAGCGAGACACGCCTGCCCCCCCCCCGCCTGTATCACAGCCCCTGGGAACCCCCCAGCGAGACACGCTTGCCCCCCCACCTGTATCACAGCCCCTGGGAACCCCCCAGCGAGACACGCCTGCCCCCCGCCTGTATCACAGCCCCTGGGAACCCCCCACCGAGACACGCCTGCCCCCCACCTGTATCACAGCCCCTGGGAACCCCCCAGCGAGACACGCCTGTCCCCCGCCTGTATCACAGCCCCTGGGAACCCCCCACCGAGACATGCCTGCCCCCCGCCTGTATCACAGCCCCTGGGAACCCCCCACCGACACACGCCTGCCTTCCCGCCTGTATCACAGCCCCTGGGAACCCCCCAGCGAGACACGCCTGCCCCCCCCGCCTGTATCACAGCCCCTGGGAACCCCCCAGCGAGACACGCTTGCCCCCCCGCCTGTATCACAGCCCCTGGGAACCCCCCAGCGAGACACGCCTGCCCCCCGCCTGTATCACAGCCCCTGGGAACCCCCCACCGAGACACGCCTGCCCCTCGCCTGTATCACAGCCCCTGGGAACCCCCCCAGCGAGACACACCTGCCCCCCCCCCGTCTGTATCACAGCCCCTGGGAACCCCCCAGCGAGACACGCCTGCCCCCCGCCTGTATCACAGCCCCTGGGAACCCCCCACCGACACACGCCTGCCTTCCCGCCTGTATCACAGCCCCTGGGAACCCCCCAGCGAGACACGCTTGCCCCCCCGCCTGTATCACAGCCCCTGGGAACCCCCCAGCGAGATACGCTTGCCCCCCCGCCTGTATCACAGCCCCTGGGAACCCCCCAGCGAGACACGCCTGCCCCCCCCGTCTGTATCACAGCCCCTGGGAACCCCCCACCGACACACGCCTGCCTTCCCGCCTGTATCACAGCCCCTGGGAACCCCCCAGCGAGACACGCTTGCCCCCCCGCCTGTATCACAGCCCCTGGGAACCCCCCAGCGAGACACGCCTGCCTTCCCGCCTGTAACAAAGCCCCTAGGAACCCCCCACCGAGACATGCCTGCCCCCCCGCCTGTATCACAGCCACTGGGAACCCCCCACCGAGACACACCTGCCCCTCGCCTGTATCACAGCCCCTGGGAACCCCCCACCGAGACACGCCTGCCCCTCGCCTGTATCACAGCCCCTGGGAACCCCCCAGCGAGACACGCCTGCCCGCCCACCTGTATCACAGCCCCTGGGAACCTCCCACCGAGACACGCCTGCCCCTTGCCTGTATCACAGCCCCTGGGAACCTCCCACCGAGACACGCCTGCCCCTCGCCTGTATCACAGCCTCTGGGAACCTCCCACCGAGACACGCCTGCCCCTCGCCTGTATCACAGCCCCTGGGAACCCCCCACCAAGACACGCCTGCCCCCCCGCCTGTATCACAGCCCCTGGGAACTCCCCAATGCCTGCGCTGAGACATGCTTGCCCCCCCTCCCACCCGCCAACATCTGGACAGGACGGTCCCCTCTGTGTTATACTGAAGCTAGAAACCTGTTGACCGCCCCATAGGGCCAAGCCTGGTGTATAAATACACCTTTCGCACCGCCAGGTCACTGATGTGCACGGCACCTGGCCTCTCAGGGAAAAGCCAGGTGGGCGCCCGGGGGGACTGGACCTAGCCAAGGCCAATGGCACCCCTGCTCTGCCCCACACAGCTGCCCACATTGATCTGGGCCACACTCAGGGGCTCACGCCAGAGATGCAGCCTCTTTGTCTCTACCTGCAGCGACACGGCCCAGCAGTAGAGACACCCAGTGCAGGCGAGCTGGGATAGCGAATGGGCCCCCCTAGGGGCCTCCTGTATCTCGGGGTCCGCCAGACTGCCCTACCCAAGATGCCCTCCAGGGCAGTTGTGCTAAGTGCGCGTGCGTGTGCACCGACTGCTGGATGCAGAGGGAGCGCCCGGCTCTCACAGTCGTGCCGCCCTTCCTGGGCCCTGCTGCTACACGTGCGCCACTTCAGTGACACCGGGAGGAAAACATTCGTGGACAAATAGCAACAGCCTCTGGCAACCCTGTGTATGGGGAAGGGGAACAAAATGTCGAGAGCCCCAGTGGGGCACTGGCGCCTCGCACGCCCGGCCAGCCAGAGTGCGCTGGATCGGTGAGCTGGCCTCTCCCCCAGCCCAGCTAACCGGCCGACGGTGCGCGAGGCTGCTGGCTGGCCGGCTCCTTGGTGCCCTGCTTGCTGGCTGCTCCGGCAGGGCTGTCACTGGTGACAGGGTGTTTCTCTACTGGCCCCGGGCCCGCTCTGCGGGGCAGTCGCTGGTCGCTAGGCATGGGCTGTGGCTGACCCCTGCGGGCCTGCGTCTGAGTGCCAGGGAAGGGGTTCGAACAAAGGGAGGGTGTGGCTTGGGGAGGGGCAGGAAGAGCAAGGGGGGAGCAGACTAACCAGCGTAGGGGGTTCAGGGGCCTGTAACCCCTCCCCCCAAGGGAACTAGGGCTGCCGGCCTGGGCTCTTCCGCCTGCATCGGACCCTGGAGCAGCAATGAACCCTCTGGTGGAGTCACATCTTGCTGTGGACGGTGCAGGGTCGGGGCTCCCCGACGCGCCGTCACAGAAGCCCTGCCCCAAAGCTCTGGGTTCCCTGTCCCAAGGGGATGGCTCCACCGCACGCCAAAGATCTGACGCCATCGCGTTCTGGGAGGACACGGAGCCCAATCAGCTTTCTTCAGTGAGATCCCCACCCTGCTGGGAAGATCCACAGGGCACTGGACAGATTGTGGCTCTCTGAAGAGAGATCCTGGCCCACAAGACAAATGCAGGAATAGGTGGGGCACAGCCTGGAAACTGGCCGGCCTCCGTTTCTCATCAGCTGCAGGTCAGAACCCTTCTGCAGCTTAGCAATGGGCTTCTGGGGAGCACATGACCGCAAAGATGTCAGGGTCAAATGGTTCCACCTGCAAATCTCTGGCCTGATCTTCAGCCGCCCTCCTGTCCCGCCCTTCAGTGCTCCGTCCGGAACAGGACAGTGGGCCGCGTGGCAGGAGGAAACATGCATCCAGCACCCATTCCCACTGGCAAGACAGCTCAGCCTGGCCTCTGCGCACGGAGGCGAGTACAGCGGGCGCTGGGCCATGCAGGAGCCGGGGCCTCGTTGAACTGGCATAGCAAAGAGGCTCATCTGGTGTCCAACGCCCTGAAGCGGAAACAGCACCTATTGTCCCGGCCAGGAGCCCATGAATGGAGCCTGGATGCAGCTGTGGGGGAACCACTGGATCCGGATTCTGCACGCGCCAGAACATCTTGTTTTGAATCCCGTTTGCCCCCGTTCTGCCGGCAGCCGGCGATGGATGGAACCCGTCTCTGCAGACGGGGCTGGGAGCGATTGATTTCTCCACGCGGCTGCCACCACTGAGTAAACTGCTATTAATTACACGTGCATCCCACAGGCTGCTGGAGCCAGACGGCTTGTTCTTTGCCTCTCCCAGACCACAGAGATC
The DNA here is from genome assembly GCF_049634645.1 of Pelodiscus sinensis. NCBI lineage: Eukaryota > Metazoa > Chordata > Testudines > Trionychidae > Pelodiscus > Pelodiscus sinensis. Next base: position 5,625,003 of record NC_134725.1, on the reverse strand, counting down.
TTCCACTGGCACGGCCGGCTCGGACGAGCTGATGGGAGCCAGCACCTCGACAGCCTGCTCCAGTGACTTCCCAGGACCACTGTGCCCCAAGAGTCTCGCTAATCCCCACCCCTGCCACTCCCAGGTGTTGCTGCTGCCATGGGAACCGGTGCCAGCAGTGACAGCCAAGTAGCAAGGGGCCAGTTATGCCCTGGGGCACTGGCAGGTCTGTGCTGGGACAGGCTGGGAGCGAACTGCAGGGGCAGAAAGCGTCTTGCTGGTGTGAGGAGTGACAGCACGTCGGGTTCCCTCTAGTCCTGCAGCCCCGTAGCAGCGAGAACAGACTCCACCAGCCAGTAGAGTAGAGAGGGGTTATTGCTCCTCCAGGATACAGCACAGCACAGATGTGACGTGGCTACAGGAGTCTGGGCCAGGCAGCCTCAGACCCCTTGAGATGAGGCGCCTGGACCCCATGACTCCCAGCCCCCCTCCTTAGTCTGTCTCCTTCATGATTCCAGCCAGAAACTGCCTCGCCCCCAGACCCTGCCCCCCCAGCCAGGTGCCATCTCTGTCTCCCTTCCTTTCTCTCTCCCTGGGGGGAAGAGCCTTGTTATCTGCTCAGGCTGGGACTAGGTGTCTGGGCCAATCCACATGTGGGTGAATCAGTGGGAATCGCACAGCCCAGCGCAGTCAGGTGGGGACACCGGGCTACAGAGCAGACCCCCCCTCCCCCACGTCACAGCATGTCATTTCAGAAAGAGGAAATGAGGTTAGACTCCTAGAATCCCAGAGCTGGAAGAGACCTCAGGAGTCATCGAGTCCAGCCCCCTGCCCAAGGCAGGACCAGCCCCGACTCAATCAGCCCAGCCAGGGCTTGGTCACGCTGGCACGTCAACACCTCTGGGGATGGAGATTCGCTCTTCTCTTCTGCAGACTAAACAAGTCTCTCCTCGTAGGCCATGTCTCCAGCCCCCGAATCATTTGTGTTGCCTCCACTGGCCCCTCTCCACTGCGTCCACATCCTTTCTATGGGGGGGGCCAGAACTGGACACAGTACTCCAGATGTGGCCTCCCCTGTGCGGGATAAAGGCGAATAATCCCTCCCCTCGATCTCCTGCAACGCTCCTGCTAAAGCAATCCTGGGGCATGGGGACATGGCAAGAGCTAGCGATGGATTGAAGGGGCATGTGAGAACAGGCCTGTTCTGGGCTTTGGCTTCACTTCCGCTGAGACTAGGAGAACACTGACAAACTCGCTGCACGTGTGACCTGACTCAGGACGTCAGCAGGTAGAGAGCAGCCATGGTCTGCCCCACCTCCACACTCCCTAAGAAAAGGGGCTGCATCAGCTGGGCCGAGCTGGTAGCACACAGCCCCACACTCTGCATGGCCCGGCCTGCTGTCTGACTGTGCTCTCATTCGCCTTCCCATCCGTCTGCCCCTAGCACCGAGCCTACGTCAAGGGGAACCTCAGGTCAAAGGGGGGCAAACAGCCAGGCAGCTGCTCCGGCTTTCCCCCAACGTGCTGCAGGTGAGTGGGAGAGGGGCCCACCACTGCCGGGCGCACTGCTCTGGAGCCGGCAGGGACAGGAGAGGGTCAGGCCACAGCAAGGCCTCATCACCCACTTGTTCAGAGCCCCGCGAGATGGCCTGCTGGGCCCCTCTGGATCTGGGAGGGTGACAGGGCCCCCCACGGACAGTTGTGTTTGTGCAATGGAGACACAGCAGGGTTGCATATGGAGACCAGCCATCAGGGAAGGGAGCTGGATAATTCAGCCAGGGAGGCTTTCTGGGAGATGTGCTGACCCACCACCACCCAGCCCCTGTGAGCCTTCTGTTCACGTCCTGGCTCATCCCCCTCCAAGTGCACAGGAATTGGGCAGGGTCCCTTCAAATAGCTGAGAGCCCTCTTGGGGAGCTCACCGTTATTTAAAGGGACCTCCCACACGATGTCCTATTTCAACCTTCCCTTCCCCATTTCTGGTGCTGCACGCAGACCTGGCTGCACTCCCCGCCCTCTGCACCACGGGGACGTGTAGGGCAATGGGAAGCCAGTAAGGAGGGTCCCAGGGCTGCGATGGGCCAGTGCTAGCGGCTGCACACTGGCTGGGGGCGGTGTCTGTGTAAATGGGCAGTGAAGCCGGCGGTAAAGGGTTTGGTGAAATTTAACAACGCCCGCCGTCCAGTGCTCCAGCGACAGCCAGAGGCAGCGTGTGCCACGCGGGCCTCCTGGGAGCCCAAGGTACCCACTGTGCTGCCCACTGCGCAAGGGGAAAGCGCCAGGCAGAATGCACCCTGCCCTCTGTGCTGGGTGCCAGGCCGAGGGAGAGCTGAGATGTGCATCGCCACCCTGGCTCCTCACAGGGCTGCTCCCTGCCCCCGCAGGGAGGGGGACTGCAGGCTTCCTCCCTGCTGCCTGCGACACTGCTCCCAGCTGGAGAAGCCCCGCCTGCTCCCTGCTCGGCAGCCTTCTGATGAGCTTCCTCCAGCTCCACTCTGCCTGGCTGGGCCCACTTGGCCTCATTCACGCCTCTGGGGAGTGGTGGGGAGAAGACCCTCAGAGGCGGCCCCTGCAGCAAAGGAGGGGAGGCGGGTGGAGGAGCCGGAGCCGCAGGGGCGATCGCAGCAACAGAGCCGCTAGTGCCGTCTCCAACGCCCAGCCCCCCCCCGCCAGGGCTCTGCACAGAACAGCAGCCCACACGTCACACAGCACAGGCCAGCGAGCAGCGTCCCTCCCTGCCTCAACCCAAAACAGGCCCCCTGGAGCCAGGTGCCATGGGCTCAGGCACCACTGGATTGCACCCTCCTTCCTGGGCGTGCCTGTCCCTGCTTGGTGCAGAGAGCCCCCGCAGGCCTTACAAGGGAGCCCCCAGGCTAACTGCAGTCACACATCCCCCAGCACAGACCCACATTCCCCTCCCACTTATCCCTGTGAAGAGCCAGCAGCAGCACACGATGTAGCCTGTGCTAACCCCAAAGCCCTTTTCAGGGGGTGGGTCTCATCATTCCCATCCTGGGGGAAACTGAGGCACACAGAGAGGTTGGGACTTACCCCAAGCCTCACAGCAGGCTGGTGTCAGAGCCAGGAATAGTGCCCTGGGCTTGCTTCCCCGTCCCAGCCAGCTCACTAGCTCTGGTTGGAGGCAGTCATCCACCTCAATGCAAGCGCCATGGCGCGGCTAGGGCCAGACGCACTCTGCCCTCCTGGACCGTGAGGGAGATCAGCCCCACACGCCTTTACCAGGAAAAGAGGCAGGGCCAATCTGAAACCCAAGCAGAGATTGAGGGGCTCAAACCCGACGGCCAAGCCACCTCCTCAGCGCCACCCCTTGTCCCGGCCACGCCCCAGGCCACGTGGAGCCCCTCCCTACCTGTGTCCTGGCGGAACTGGTGCATGGACTGCAAGTCGATGATGTATGGGGCCAGCTGGGGGTCCACCTGCCCGAGCACCACACTGCCCCGGGTGTCCTCCTTCAGCACGTTCTCGATGTGGTGGCAGACAGCTGCCGTGTAGGGCCGCCAGCGCCCGTGTTCGTTCAGCCACTCCCACACCACCACGCGGGCCAGGTTCTGTGGTGGGAAGCCCAGGCCGCTGACCGAAATCAGTGCCCCTGAGCTCGGCCGCGCCATGGCGCCAGGACACAGGTGGGGATCTCAGTGGCAGGGCGTTGTCCCAGGCCCCTTTCCTCAGCCTGGCTGGCACAACCTTTGCCTTCTGGCTTCCCAGTCCTTCAGCAAGCAGGGTGGCCCCCACACGAGGGTCCCGGGCTCCAGAGGCGTCTGTTCTCTTAACTGCACACAGAGCCGGGCTGGAGGAGCAGCGTGGCCGCGCCGCAATCCCTGTTGCTGCAAAGACCTGGGGTGGCTGGTGGGAGCCAAAGAGAAATGATCCAGCCAAGCAGAGACCCTGGGGAAACGCAGGGTCCCCCGGTATTGTCCTGGGCGCCTCTTGTCCCTGTCCAGCTCTCGTTATACTGGGCCCCTGGGGCTGTCAGCTGCCCCACTGCAGACTCTCCCCCTCCGCAGCAGGAGCAGTGCAGAGCCCAGAGCAGCCAGCCCAAGCCCAGCGCCTCCTGTCTCCAGTCCCTCCAGGCAGCTGCGCAGGGCCACACAATCCATTCTGGGGAGATGGGTCTCCCCTCCCCACCCCCAGCTTCCCCAGACTATCTCACTCAGCCCCAAAAGGCCTCAGGCAGCCTGCCACACAAGGTGCCTTCCTCTCCCCCGGACGGGGCTGGTCGGACAGGCTCAGAGCTCCATCCCCAGGCGTCGGCTGGGGCTTGCTGCAGGTGACTCCTCTGAAATCTGTCCCTGGGGAGGCTGCTCGCCTGCAGCTGGAATGGCACCTTTCTGGGGGGCAGGGAACCCGGCAGGTAGGAGGGGCAGAGTGGGCCTGCGTCCTGGGGCTCGCAAGGAGCTGCTGCTGCAGACAGGAACCCTCCCTCCTCTCCTGCTTGCTTCCTGCTGCTCCGTCTCTGTCACGGGTGGTGCCGCAGCGCTGGTCAGGCCTGTCCACAGCAAGGGGAGAAATTGGCCGGCAGCAGAGGGGTGGGGATGCAGCCTGAAAGGGAGAGCATCAGTCAGCGATGGGGCTCTGTCTTGGAGAGTGGCCTCCCCCCCCCCGTAAATCCACCTCCCACCCCAGAGACCGACCTCAGGCCCATTCTCCCCGGGCTGTCTCCTTCCTCACGCCTCACCCACCTGTGCCAAGCTGGCACCCTGGGAGGGCTCCGCGATGCCCAGTCGCCTCTGGGGAGAAAGCCCGTCGGGCGGCCCGGCCCACCGGTGCAGGAGCATCCCTGAGGGCCTGTGCCCCTGCCATGGAAGAGGGCTGCAGGGCCCGGGCCTGATGCCCTCATAGGCTCCCCGCACTGCAGGCCCCTCGCCCCCCGCCCGCACCCAGGGCTGGGCCCCAGGCTGCACTGGGGGGTGGGCACCGAACCCAGGCCCCGCCCCCGGGGATCAGAGCAGCAGGGCCCCCGCGCCTCGCGCCCCCTCCCCCTCCGGGCCACAGGCGCGCGGCGCCCCCCCCACAGACACTCTAAACGCGCGCGCGGTCCCCCCCCCACAGAGCCCCCAAGCGCGCGCGCGGTCCCCCCCCGCAAAGACCTTCCAAGCGCGCGCGCGGCCCCCCCCCCCACAGACCTTCCAAGCGCGCGGTCCCCCCCCCACAGAGCCCCCAAGCGCGCGCGCGGCCCCCCCCCGCAAAGACCTTCCAAGCGCGCGACGCCCCCCCCCACAGCGCCCCCGGCTCGCGCACGGCCCGGTGCTCCCCCTCCCGCGGGGCCGCTCCCCCGGCCCGTTCTCCCCGCGGCCGGACCCACCTGGCGCGGCCGCGGCTGCAGCGGGGGAGCGGGCGCGAAGCGGGCGCAGCCCGAGCCGGGAGGAGGCTGCGCACGAGGCTCCGGAGCATCCCGACGGGAGCCCCGCCTGGCCGGGGCGAGGGGCCTGGAGCGGCCGCGGCAGGTACCGGGGAGCCGGGACAGCTGGGAAGCTGCGTGACTCGGGGACGGGGCGGGGCGGGGCGGCCTCTGGGGCTCCCCCTGCCCACAGGTCCGGAGAGAGCAGGGTGGGGCCCGGCGCCAAGGCGGCAGGTAGCCCCGGGGACGTGCCCGCTGGCCCCAGGTCACAATGGCTGGCACCGGGCTAGAGAACAAACCTGGCTCTGTGCAGCTGAAGCCGCAGGCAAACAGCTGCCCCTCCGAACCAGGGGCCTGGCTCCTTCCTTCAGGGGCAGCCCAGCCAAAAAGACCCAGGCCAGGCCTCTGCTTTCCTATTCCTTTGGGAAGGGACCAAGCACTGCTCAGACTGAAGGACAACACACACACACACACACACACACACACACCAGAGTAAGAGAAACAGACACACACACACACACACACACACACACACCAGAGTAAGAGAAACAGACACACACACACACACACACACACACACACCAGAGTAAGAGAAACACACACACACACACACACACACACACACACACACCCCCTTTGGGAAGGGACCAAGCACTGCTCAGACTGAAGGAACACACACACACACACACACACACACCAGAGTAAGAGAAACAGACACACACACACACACACACACACACACACACACACACCCCCAGGCCTCTGCTTTCCTATTCCTTTGGGAAGGGACCAAGCACTGCTCAGACTGAAGGAACACACACACACACACACACACACACCCTTTGGGAAGGGACCAAGCACTGCTCAGACTGAAGGACAACACACACACACACACACACCCCCTTTGGGAAGGGACCAAGCACTGCTCAGACTGAAGGAACACACACACACACACACAAACACACACACACACACACACACACACCCCCCCCCCGAGGCCTCTGCTTTCCTATTCCTTTGGGAAGGGACCAAGCACTGCTCAGACTGAAGGACAACACACACACACAAACACACACACCCCCTTTGGGAAGGAACCAACCACTGCTCAGACTGAAGGACAACACACACACACACACACACACACACACACCCCAGGCCTCTGCTTTCCTATTCCTTTGGGAAGGGACCAAGCACTGCTCAGACTGAAGGACAACACACACACACACACACACACACACACCAGAGTAAGAGAAACAGACACACACACACACACACACACACACACCAGAGTAAGAGAAACACACACACACACACACACACACACACACACACACCCCCTTTGGGAAGGAACCAACCACTGCTCAGACTGAAGGAACACACACACACACAAACACACACACACACACACACACACACACCCTTTGGGAAGGAACCAACCACTGCTCAGACTGAAGGACAACACACACACACACACACACACACACACACACACACCAGAGTAAGAGAAACAGACACACACACACACACACACACACACACCAGAGTAAGAGAAACACACACACACACACACACACACACACACACCAGAGTAAGAGAAACACACACACACCCACACACACACACACCCCAGAGTAAGAGAAACAGACACACACACACACACACACACACACACACACACCAGAGTAAGAGAAACAGACACACACACACACACACCCAGCAGATCACAAGGCGAAGATCGATGGGTTACATGAAATAATTCGCTCAAACCACCTTTGCGTTATGTATATTCACGTCGTGAGTCCATTTCATAAACCATGGGGGGGGGTCCATCACATTGAGGTCACCCCAAAGACTCAGTGGCAGACGTGGGAGTAAAACTCGACTGGCCTGGCTCCCACTAGCACTAAGCCTGAGTCCACCCTGCCTCCCCCACCTGCTGCACCCCCCACCCCGGCACTTTAGGTTGGGCAGAGAGCCCCAGGACCAAGTCACAGGGATCCAAGGGGGCCTGGCTCCACTAATATCTGAGCCACAAATGAGGAGAGGACGTAGATGACCTGTCCAGCCACCCCAACCTTGGGTGGCATTGCAGCCTGGCACATAGGGCTGCCCTAGTGCTCCCTGGAAGCCGGGCAGCTGTGCGTCCACTCAGCAAACAGTCAAACCCCACCCAGCCAATTAGCAGAGCGCCCACAGCTAGGTTTTGTGTTTCTACCGGTGGTGCACATTCACACATGCACAATACATGCACAATTCAATTATTCAACATATGGATTGCCATACTACTCAGATGTGGCCAGGCTGTCCCTCCATCATACCATGCCTATCTGGGGGCTTTGTGCCCCAAGTATTGAGAATGTTGCACCTGGACCTCAGCTGGAAGTTGTCCCCTCCCCTTTGAAAATCTGAAATGGTGCCCTTGCCTATACACTGACAGCCTGTACTTGCCCCCATGCCAGTCGCCACCGCGTGTGCAGTGGCTAGTATGGCTGACAAATGGCCTACTGTTTCCCTTGGGTGCCCTTAGGGTGCTATAGGGTTACTATGGAGATTTGCCTGTCTGTCTATCTGTCCCCAGACACCCCTCTATCTACCTATCTACCTGTCCCCACACACGCCTGTATCTACCTATCTATCTATCCCCATACACCCCTCTATTTACCTATCCCCACACACCCCTCTATCTACCTATCCCACACACGCCTGTATCTATCTATCTATTCCCATACACCCCTCTCTCTCTCTCTCTCTATCCCCATACACCCCTCTATCTACCTATCTACCTATCCCCACACACGCCTGTATCTACCTATCTATCTACCTATCCCCACACACGCCTGTATCTACCTATCTATCTATCCCCATACACCCCTCTATTTACCTATCCCCACACACCCCTCTATCTACCTATCCCACACACGCCTGTATCTATCTATCTATTCCCATACACCCCTCTCTCTCTCTATCTATCTATCCCCATACACCCCTCTATCTACCTATCCCCACACACGCCTGTATCTACCTATCTATCTATCCCCATACACCCCTCTATTTACCTATCCCCACACACCCCTCTATCTACCTATCCCACACACGCCTGTATCTATCTATCTATTCCCATACACCCCTCTCTCTATCTATCCCCATACACCCCTCTATCTACCTATCTACCTATCCCCACACACCCCTCTATTTACCTATCCCCACACACCCCTCTATCTACCTATCTACCTATCCCCACACACCCCTCTATCTACCTATCTACCTATCCCCACACACCCCTCTATTTACCTATCCCCACACACCCCTCTATCTACCTATCCCACACACGCCTGTATCTATCTATCTATTCCCATACACCCCTCTCTCTCTCTCTCTCTCTCTATCCCCATACACCCCTCTATCTACCTATCTACCTATCCCCACACACGCCTGTATCTACCTATCTATCTATCCCCATACACCCCTCTATTTACCTATCCCCACATACCCCTCTATCTACCTATCCCACACACGCCTGTATCTATCTATCTATTCCCATACACCCCTCTCTCTCTCTATCTATCTATCCCCATACACCCCTCTATCTACCTATCTACCTATCCCCACACACGCCTGTATCTACCTATCTATCTATCCCCATACACCCCTCTATTTACCTATCCCCACACACCCCTCTATCTACCTATCCCTACACACGCCTGTATCTATCTATCTATTCCCATACACCCCTCTCTCTCTCTCTCTCTATCCCCATACACCCCTCTATCTACCTATCTACCTATCCCCACACACGCCTGTATCTACCTATCTATCTACCTATCCGCACACATGCCTGTATCTACCTATCTATCTATCCCCATACACCCCTCTATTTACCTATCCCCACACACCCCTCTATCTACCTATCCCTACACACGCCTGTATCTATCTATCTATTCCCATACACCCCTCTCTCTCTCTCTCTCTATCCCCATACACCCCTCTATCTACCTATCTACCTATCCCCACACACGCCTGTATCTACCTATCTATCTACCTATCCGCACACATGCCTGTATCTACCTATCTATCCCCATGCACCCCTCTATTTACCTATCCCCACACACGCATCTATCTATCTATCTATCTATCTATCTATCTATCTACACACACCCCTCTCTCTCTCTCTCTCTCTCTATCCCCATACGTATTTGCGTGGTTTGCAGTTTGGTTGAATCGCTCAACACCGCCACTGTGCACATTGCTCACCCCCTACCTCCCATCTGTGACATAGGTGTCAGGGTCTATGGCAGCTCAGAGCCTCACTGGCATAGAAGAAGACAGTCCCTGCTCCGCAGAAAGCCCCCCCCCCCCCCTCCGACGTGCAGGCCTGTGGGAATGGCTGTGCTAGAAATGCCACCTTTCCCCGTGCTCCCTCAGGCTGGCTCCTGGTTGGTGGGGAGCGGCTGCCCTCTAGAGGCACCTCTAAAGAGCAAAGAAAAGGCTTCATCTGGCCTGTGCCAGCGCAGCAGCTCTCGGTGTCCTTGCTGGGCAGACTGGCTCCAGGCCTGTCCCCGTCTGCACAGCAGTGACACAGCCTGGGCTGCGTGCGGGTCCTCAGCTGGCATGGGCCAGGCCGCGGGCCTTTCTGGGCGGGACAGACATAACCCCTAGGGGTGTCATGTGACTTGTAGATTTGTGGAGAGCAGCTCCAATCAGTCCGACGAGGCATGGGGGGGAATTTCTTTGCCTCTCTGAGGCTTGGACTGGGGGGGCCTCTCTTCCCCCCATCTACCTCCATCGAAAAAATCTGGAAAAAATCTCGCAAGAGTCCTTTGAACCATTTGGAGGAGCTGTGAGCCGGGGGGCAGGCAGGGGTAGGACGAGGCCAGGGGCCGTGTGTGTTGGCTGAGACGGGGGCAGGCAGGGGTAGGACGAGGCCAGGGGCTGTGTGTTGGCTGAGACGGGGGCAGGCAGGTATTTGATGGCGATTCGAAGCGTCCCACCCTTCAGCCTCTCTCGTGGGGGAGTCGAGGGGGGCCAGAACAAGGTGTATGTACAGCGGGGCCAGAACAAGGTGTATGTACGGGGGGGTTGGAATAAGGTGTATGTACGGGGGGGCTAGAACAAGGTGTATGTACAGCGGGGCCAGAACAAGGTGTATGTACGGGGGGCTTGGAATAAGGTGTATGTACGGGGGGGCTAGAACAAGGTGTATGTACAGCGGGGCCAGAACAAGGTGTATGTACGGGGGGGTTGGAATAAGGTGTATGTACGGGGGGGCTAGAACAAGGTGTATGTACAGCGGGGCCAGAACAAGGTGTATGTACGGGGGGCTTGGAATAAGGTGTATGTACGGGGGGGCTAGAACAAGGTGTATGTACAGCGGGGCCAGAACAAGGTGTATGTACGGGGGGCTTGGAATAAGGTGTATGTACGGGGGGGCTAGAACAAGGTGTATGTACAGCGGGGCCAGAACAAGGTGTATGTACGGGGGGGTTGGAATAAGGTGTATGTACGGGGGGGCTAGAACAAGGTGTATGTACAGCGGGGCCAGAACAAGGTGTATGTACGGGGGGGTTGGAATAAGGTGTATGTACGGGGGGGCTAGAACAAGGTGTATGTACAGCGGGGCCAGAACAAGGTGTATGTACGGGGGGGGTCCGGAACAAGGTGTATGTACGGGGGGGCTAGAACAAGGTGTATGTACAGCGGGGCCAGAACAAGGTGTATGTACGGGGGGGCTAGAACAAGGTGTATGTATGGGGGGGCCAGAACAAGGTGTATGTATGGGGGGGTTGGAACAAGGTGTATGTACGGGGGGGCTGGAACAGGTGTATTTATGGGGGGGCTGGAACAAGGTGTATGCATGGGGCGGGATGGAACAAGTTTAGGTATTGGGGGGGTTGGAACAGGGAGTATGTCCCGGGGGGGCTGGAACAAGGTGTATTTATGGGGGGGCTGGAACAAGGTGTATGTATGGGGGGAGGGGGGTAGACCCACTGAACCAAACTGGAAACTGTGCATAGGCTGGAAACTACTTCTAGTTGGGGGGGGCTGCCCCCCTCCACCTCTGCTATGCCCTTCCCAGCGGCATACATCAGGAGTAAGGTCGCTGCAGGCAGGCCGGGGTGGGGGGAGAAGTGGAGCAAGCCCAGGAAGTGACTCCGTGGGGGGCTGGCTCTGGAAGCAGAAAGAAGAGCTCTCTGTACATGAGCTAAGTGCCTGCCCGCCCCTTTCTCCAGTGAGGCTGGGAACATGAAATCAGTGCACGTCTGGAATATAAGGGGGTGGAGAGAGCAACACTGGAATTGTTTGGGTTCCTTAATGCAGCCGAGGGAAGGGGGCCGGACTCCTCACTTTTCCCGTTGCCAGACATCCCAGCAGAAAGTGCGGCGCTGGGCATAGTGCGAGCGGCCCAGCCTGTGTCCCGAGGACACGCCTGGAAGAGGAGAGACGCTGGCCCTCCATCCCCAGGACCCATCTCTTCTCCTGCACATTGCAGTGCTGAGTGGCGATCTCTCGGGGAATTCTGCTGCCTCTCTCAGCTTAGCTGGAGCCTCCCCCCAGCTGTTGCAGGAGCCCCAGCCAAGTCAGCGCAGAGAGCGACTTCACGCCAGCTATTATTTGTGTGTTGCAGGGCCGTGCAGGAGGGCTGGCCGCACTGAGCTCCGTTCCTTCCCCTCCCCTGCAAGTTCAGCCTCCTTCATCGGGACCCCAGCTACACCTGGGTGCATTGCATGGGCTAAGGGAGCTTCTCTTCTCTCGCCCGCGGGAGATCCTTGAGCGCTGCGCCTTGGGAGCACGTCAGAGCGGGTCGGTCAAGTTCAAGAAGGATCGAGGACTGCACTGAGCTCAGAAGCTCTGGCCCCACGGACAAACACGATGGGCAGGCAGCAGCTCAGCTGGATGAGGTGCCTACCAGCGGCCCTATGGCTGTGCTGCCTGCTGCCCCAGGGGAGCTGCACGTGGAGCCTGGGCGGACTCCCGTTCGCCCACCGCAGGTAACGTGCAAGCACTTGTCTGGGCTGCCTGGGCGTGTGCAGTGGCTCAGCGCCGGGCTCCAGTGCTGGGAGCCGTGGCCATGGCTGGTGCTTGGGTGCCCGCTCTGGAGAACAGTGATGACAGCTTGTGGGGCTCCGCCAGGCCAGGTGCTTGTGGCACCCATCCTTCCCAGTGGGAAGAGACCTGATTTGCTAATGTCTGGTGACAGTGACTGTGAGTGGGGCTGGGCGTACAGGCCCTTGTGTGCTGGCTGGGTGGACTCAGCTCGGGTCAGTGCGTCCCAGTGTCTCTGCAAGAAGGCAGGGCGGGAACAAGCGGCGCCAGCAGAACCGACAGGCTGCGGATGAGGTGTCAGGGCAGGGCGTCCTGGGACTCACAGATCCAGGTTGCTTGTTTTGATCTGGGGGGGAGCAGGGCTGTTACAGCAGCACCCAGCCAGTATGGGGAGCGAGTCCTGGGGAGCTGCTGGTTCTAAGAGGCATGCAGCTGTTGTGTCCGGGAAGCATTTTCCTCTGGAAATCTCCCCATGCCTGGGCGCGTGGGGCTGTCCAACGCCGGCGGGATCGGGGACATTGTGAGCAGAAAGTTCTCGTCCCCGGCACACCCGGGGTGCACAGAGCAGTGGTGATGATCCCAGGGAAAAGCCACTTTTCCCAGCCTGGCTGAGTGTCTCAGACCCAGCTGGAGCAGAGCGTGCACACAGGGACAGGCAGAGAAGCACCACTTGGCGCCGTTCTGCACCTCAGGAGATTGGGGGGTTCCGAGATGGGCTGGGGCAGGCCCCTCTCTAGTGGCCTTTTATTCTGCTGATTGTTCAGCAGGGATCCTGCCTCACTAGCCCAACAAAGAGCTGGCCCTGGGAGCAGCCTGGCCCGCTGGGCTGCTGTCAGGCGTGACCAATGCTGAGGCTGGAGCAGCGCGGGACTCAGTGACTAGGGGTCTTTCAAGCTGGCCGCTGGGAACAGCTGCAGAGAAAACGGGGCTGTGACAAAACAGCTAAAACTTGCCCCAGCCGGCAGATGCTTTCCCAGCCCCCGCAGAAGCCAGGACGGGGTGGGGAGAGCTGGCTGCCAGGGCAGGTGGAGGAAGGAAACTGCAGGGAAGGAAATGCCCTTCATCCCCCTTGTGCGGGCCTAGGCCAGCAATGAGTGATGTCCCTTCCCAGCCACACCTCACTCAGCTGCGGTCCTGGCTTCCTTTGCTCCCTAGAGTCTCCGGAGGCTTGGGAAAAGGGCTGTTTGAAAATTCAAGGGCCGTCACCATGGGCAGAGCTGTCACGGTGCACCACGCCCTACAGGCCTTGCTTCAGCTACCCCACACTAACACGGCTACATCTCTACCACGCCCTACAGGCCTTGATCCAGACAAACTCGGGAGACTCAGGATGCCACAGTGGCTCTTGGGTTAGAGCAGGCTCACCACACCGGCCAGCTGGGGGGGCGGTTGCAAGGACAGAGAGGGGGTGTGAATGTGTAAGGACAGAGAGGGGGTGTGAATGTACAAGGGCAGAGGGGTGTGAATGTGCAAGGGCAGAAAGGGAGTGTGAATGTGCAAGGGCAGAGGGGTGTGAATGTGCAAGGGCAGAAAGGGAGTGTGAATGTGTAAGGGCAGAGAGGGGGTGTGAATGTTGCAAGGGCAGAGGGGTGTGAATGTGCAAGGGCAGAAAGGGAGTGTGAATGTGTAAGGGCAGAGAGGGGGTGTGAATGTGCAAGGGCAGAGGGGTGTGAATGTGTAAGGGCAGAGGGGTGTGAATGTGTAAGGGCAGAAAGGGAGTCTGAATGTGTAAGGGCAGAGAGGGGGTGTGAATGTGCAAGGGCAGAGGGGTGTGAATGTGCAAGGGCAGAGGGGTGTGAATGTGTAAGGACAGAGAGGGGGTGTGAATGTGCAAGGGCAGAGGGGTGTGAATGTGTAAGGGCAGAGGGGGGTGTGAATGTTGCAAGGGCAGAGGGGTGTGAATGTGTAAGGGCAGAAAGGGGGTGTGAATGTGTAAGAGCAGAAAGGGAGTCTGAATGTGCAAGGACAGAGGGGTGTGAATGTGCAAGGGCAGAGGAGTGTGAATGTGTAAGGGCAGAAAGGGGGTGTGAATGTGTAAGGGCAGAGAGGGGGTGTGAAAGTGCAAGGGCAGAAAGGGAGTCTGAATGTGTAAGGGCAGAAAGGGAGTCTGAATGTGCAAGGACAGGGGTGTGAATGTGCAAGGGCAGAGAGGGGGTGTGAATGTGTAAGGACAGGGGTGTGAATGTGCAAGGGCAGAAAGGGAGTCTGAATGTGCAAGGACAGGGGTGTGAATGTGCAAGGGCAGAGAGGGGGTGTGAATGTGCAAGGGCAGAAAGGGAGTGTGAATGTGCAAGGACAGGGGTGTGAATGTGCAAGTGCAGAGAGGGAGTGTGAATGTACAAGGGCAGAGATGGGGTGTGAATGTGCAAGGGCAGAGGGGGGTGTGAATGTGAAAGGACAAGGGTGTGAATGTGCAAGGGCAGAGGGGTGTGAATGTGCAAGGGCAGAGAGGGAGTGTGAATGTGCAAGGACAGGGGTGTGAATGTGCAAGGGCAGAGAGGGGATGTGATTGTGCAAAGGCAGAGGGGTGTGAATGTGCAAGGGCAGAGAGGGAGTGTGAATGTGCAAGGGCAGAGAGGGGGTGTGGGAAGAAATGTGACTCAGACTCTCACTCCTGGAGCCCTTTGATTGCTGCTCAGAGCATCCCTGGGACTTCTTTCAGGAATGGCTCCCCGCACTGCCGGCTCCTCTCCCTTTCCTTCCTTGTGCCACCTGGTGGGGTACTGGTGTTGTACACAGAGACTGACCTTCCCCTTCTGGGCCTTCCAGCACCCCATTCCTTTTCCCCTGCCCCCCAAATCTGTCAGCCCTTGCAAGCGAATTTCCTGCCCTCCCTCCTCTACTGGCTGCGTTGTCCCCTACTGGGCATTCACGGCGTGTGGGACAGAGCTCCTGTCCCCTTGCCTTCTTGCTGTGTCCTGGCAGGGCGCCCCACGCTGCCAACCCCAGGGAGACAGACCCTGCCCTGAGGAGTGTGCAGCCAGGAAGGGGAAACAGGTGTATAAAGGGGAAGTGACTCACAGGAGTCTTTCAGGCCTTTTGTGCTGACTTCATTGCTGTCCTGCCCTTTCCCTCTGCTCTGACCCTTCCACACTCCACAAGCCCCTGGTGCTTCCCAGACAATGGTTTCCCCAGACCCCTGTTTCAAAAGCAGGCAGTGTCATTCTTTGTTCTTCTGTCCGGCAGCTCCTTTTCAAAGGGCCTTCTCCGCAGAGAGCAGATGGCATCTCCCGGGTCACAAAGCAGCACAATCCATCGTCTGCCCTGGCCAACGCACCCTCCTCCCGCCACTTTCCCTGCCCCGTTGGGCCCGCTTGGGCTAGCAGGGACTCCAGCTGGTGGGAAATTCTGAAGTGACTTCAATGCGCATTGGAGTGAACTGTCCCACAAAACAGATCGTGTCCCCCCCAGTGACTTGGGGCCATCGGAGTGCCTCACTATGATACACACGAGCCCAGGCATCAGTGGCATATGGACGGGTAAACAACAACTCCTGACATCTGCACTGAGAAGAATGGCTGCGTCATGCTGCGCACTACCTGCTGGTCTCTATTCCAGACCCACATCGCTCCTGGATCATGCTGTCCAGCCGTGCCCACTACTGTGGTCGCGTCCCTTCCAGCTGTGCCCACTACCGTGGTCTCTCGTCCCTTCCAGCTGTGCCCACTACCGTGGTCTCTCATCCCTTCCAGCTGTGCCCACTACCGTGGTCTCTCATCCCTTCCAGCTGTGCCCACTACCGTGGTCTCTCATCCCTTCCAGCTGTGCCCACTACCGTGGTCTCTCATCCCTTCCAGCTGTGCCCACTACCGTGGTCTCTTGTCCCTTCCAGCTGTGCCCACTACCGTGGTCTCTCATCCCTTCCAGCTGTGCCCACTACCGTGGTCGTGTCCCTTCCAGCTGTGCCCACTACCGTGGTCTCGTCCCTTCCAGCTGTGCCCACTACCGTGGTCTCTCGTCCCTTCCAGCTGTGCCCACTACCGTGGTCGCGTCCATTCCAGCTGTCCCCACTACCGTGGTCGTGTCCCTTCCAGCTGTGCCCACTACCGTGGTCTCGTCCCTTCCAGCCGTGCCCACTACCGTGGTCTCTCGTCCCTTCCAGCTGTGCCCACTACCGTGGTCTTTCATCCCCCTTCCGGCTATGTCCACTACCGTGGTCTCGTCCCTTCCAGCTGTGCCCACTACCGTGGTCTCTCGTCCCTTCCAGCCGTGCCCACTACCGTGGTCTCTCGTCCCTTCCAGCTGTGCCCACTACCGTGGTCGCGTCCCTTCCAGCTGTGCCCACTACCGTGGTCTCTCGTCCCTTCCAGCTGTGCCCACTACAGTGGTCGCGTCCCTTCCAGCTGTGCCCACTACCGTGGTCTCTCGTCCCTTCCAGCTGTGCCCACTACCGTGGTCTCTCATCCCTTCCAGCTGTGCCCACTACCGTGGTCGCGTCCCTTCCAGCTGTGCCCACTACCGTGGTCTCTCATCCCTTCCAGCTGTGCCCACTACCGTGGTCTCTCATCCCTTCCAGCTGTGCCCACTACCGTGGTCTCGTCCCTTCCAGCTGTGCCCACTACCGTGGTCTCTTGTCCCTTCCAGCTGTGCCCACTACCGTGGTCTCTTGTCCCTTCCAGCTGTGCCCACTACCGTGGTCTCTCATCCCTTCCAGCTGTGCCCACTACCGTGGTCGTGTCCCTTCCAGCTGTGCCCACTACCGTGGTCTCGTCCCTTCCAGCTGTGCCCACTACCGTGGTCTCTCGTCCCTTCCAGCTGTGCCCACTACCGTGGTCGCGTCCATTCCAGCTGTCCCCACTACCGTGGTCGTGTCCCTTCCAGCTGTGCCCACTACCGTGGTCTCATCCCTTCCAGCCGTGCCCACTACCGTGGTCTCTCGTCCCTTCCAGCTGTGCCCACTACCGTGGTCGCGTCCCTTCCAGCTGTGCCCACTACCGTGGTCTTTCATCCCCCTTCCGGCTATGTCCACTACCGTGGTCTCGTCCCTTCCAGCTGTGCCCACTACCGTGGTCTCTCGTCCCTTCCAGCCGTGCCCACTACCGTGGTCGCGTCCCTTCCAGCTGTGCCCACTACCGTGGTCTTTCATCCCCCTTCCAGCTATGTCCACTACCGTGGTCTCATCCCTTCCAGCCATGCCCACTACAGTGGTCGCGTCCCTTCCAGCTGTGCCCTCTACCGTGGTCTCTCATCCCTTCCAGCTATGTCCACTACCGTGGTCTCTCGTCCCTTCCAGCTATGTCCACTACCGTGGTCTCATCCCTTCCAGCCGTGCCCACTACAGTGGTCTCGTCCCTTCCAGCTGTGCCCACTACCGTGGTCTCTCGTCCCTTCCAGCTATGTCCACTACCGTGGTCTCATCCCTTCCAGCCGTGCCCACTACAGTGGTCTCGTCCCTTCCAGCTGTGCCCACTACCGTGGTCTTTCATCCCCCTTCTGGCTATGTCCACTACCGTGGTCTCTCGTCCCTTTCAGCTGTGCCCACTACCGTGGTCGCGTCCCTTCCAGCTGTGCCCACTACCGTGGTCGCGTCCCTTCCAGCCGTGCCCACTACCGTGGTCTCATCCCTTCCAGCTGTGCCCACTACCATGGTCTCTCATCCCTTCCAGCTGTGCCCACTACCGTGGTCGCGTCCCTTCCGGCCGTGCCCACTACCGTGGTCTCTCATCCCTTCCAGCTGTGCCCACTACTGTGGTCGCGTCCCTTCCAGCCGTGCCCACTACCGTGGTCTCATCCCTTCCAGCTGTGCCCACTACCGTGATCTCTCGCCCCGCTTCTGGCCGTGCCCACTACTGTGGACTCTCATCCCCTCCTGCTGTGCCCACTACCAGAGTCTCTCGCCCCCCTGCAGGGGGTTATCAGCACCGTCCTTCACACCGGTGTGATGGACCGGGCCGGGTCTGGGCACTGCTGAGGGCTTCTGCTCCGGGTGAATTGCTCAAACTCGGGGCTTCTTACAGCCCCTGAATAGAGACCTTCCCAAACAGGCCACAACCCGGTCACACCGAGCGCTTCAGCTGCCAATCCGGCCAACAGGAAGCCTCATGAGGAAAACCCCTCGGAGACCCCCGCTCTCCCTGTGCCCCAATCAGCCCCGGGCCTGACACAGGGGAGGGGTTCTAGAACCCTATCTCACCTCCCCCGAACGGTCCCAAGAAACCAGCCCCAGTTCTCAGTCAGTTTACACTCTGGATCTTACCCACAAGATCACGCTGGACCAGTCCTTTAGAATCTAAAATCGAAAGGTTATTAATAAAAGAAAGGAAAGGTGGAGCGTCAGGTTGTCAAGGAGAACACGTCACATGCACCAGTCCCCCAGTTCTCGATGCAGGCTCGCAGCAGAAATGTTATAACTGCTGGCTTAGAAGTCTCTGGTTACATCCTATGTCAGGAGGGGTCAGCCATCCTTCCCGGCTCGCTGTCCCTCGCAAGGCTGCATCTGGGATCAGGACCAGGACCAAAGCCCACATGGAGTTTGCCTCATGGCATTTTAGATCCATCCAAGCTGGAGTGGGTCACAGGGTCAAGTGACCTGTTTGTGTTTCACGTCAGCAGCCATTGTGCCCTGGCTGGTTTGCAGGTTTCCTCAGGTGTGTGTTGGCCTCCCTGAGAGCCATTAACAAGGCATTGTCCATTGCCTTGTTAATTAGCATAGTCATCAGCTGAACAATTGTTCTTTACAACTGGCAGTCCAGGCGCATCCGTATCCCGTAACTCCACACACACACATCACACAGGTACATGAGTAGCAGACACAGAACCAGTAGGACACCTCACATGGCCCCTTGGTACAGACTTTGAGGTGACCACCTCCCCCGTCTGCTCCCCTTCCAAGCCGGTAACATGACAGCCTGCCATCCGGGGCCAGCCGCAGCCCTTCCAGGCCACACAACAACAGTGGCTGGACAGGTGCAGGAGGGCCCCAGCTCCTCCCACGACTCTGGGTCCCAGGCCAGGGCCCCTCTGGCAGCAGTCTTGTCCTGCCCCCTCTGGCTCCCTGGGACCCCGCCCCTCCTGGCCCTAGGGGCAAGGCTGCAGCCTGGCAGAGGACAGGCCGGAGCTTCCCTCCCCGGCCCCCTGAGCTGCCCAGCCCTGCTCTAGCCCAAAGGGGTTTCTCTGGGAGCCAGGGCCCAACTTCCTCTCTCTGCTGGCAGCCCCTTAGTCACAGGGCTGCTCCTGCAAGCCACACCCTGGCTGGCTACTGAAAAGCCCCTCTCTGACTGGCCAGGGCAGTGCGCAGGCGCCCCAGACGCGGTAACCCTTTGCGGTCCATGGGGTGCATTGGCCCCAGGGCTAGTGGGTGTGGCTGTGGTGAAGCCACTAACGAAAGTGGTGGGCAGGCTGGGAAAGAGGCGTTTTCGATAACGTTGACCGATTTGTTCCAGCTGCCTCCTGTCGGAGACGCAGGGTCTGAGCTGGCTCCCTCCGGCCATGGCATCGGCTGTGCCGCGGCCCTCTGTCTGGCCAGCCTCTGTCAGGGTCAGGGCCTTGTGCTGGCTGCCCTGTCACCCTGCCCTGTGCTGCTCTCTTGCAGGAACTGGTGCGCCTATGTGGCCAGCAGGACCGTGTCCTGCCCTGTCCAGAACGGGACCTACCTGCAGAAGCTGTTCCAGGGCTGCCGCTGGCCAGGGGGCTGCGCTGCAGGCAGGTAAGAGAAACGCCGCCCCAGCAGAGCTCATACTGCAGGGTGGGGCGGTTTGGCTCCCCCAGGGGCCCTCGCTCTGCTGCTTCTGCCTGCTTGCACCCCAGCCCTGCCTGCAGGCAGGGTAGCCCCTCCGCCCGGGCAGCACTTCTGTGCACAACGTCCCGGGGTCCCCTCTGGACTCAGCCAGCTCCCCTCCCCGGCACCGCCTTTCATGCCTTTGGTCCTGGGGAGCCAGCCAGGGAGCTAGTGGGGGTCCGAGTGCTGCTCCTGCTCCTGCACCTGGCCAGGCCTTGGTCCTGGCAGGGAAGTGAAAAGTAAGCCCGTGCAGTGCTAGGTTCCTCCCACTGCCCCAGCCCAAAGGGACCGTCCGCTCCTGCAGCAGCTAAGCCACTCGGCCTCCAGCTGCCCACTCCAGGGAGCACGCCTTCCACTGCAGCCCCCTTGGGACGGGGTCATGTGACTCGCTCCTCACGCCTCCCCCCCACCAGACCAGCTGGCCCCCGAGGGATCCGCTTCCCTTCCAGGCCATGCTGAAAGGGGCAGAGCCAGGAGCAGACCTCCAGCCCCGGGGCGCACGGCCTTGCCCTGATGCCAGCGCCTTTCTGTCTGCAGCTCCCGAGCTGTGACGCGGCCCACCTACCGCGTGGCCTACCGGACCGTCACGGCGCTGGAGTGGAAGTGCTGCCCAGGCCACTCGGGGCACAACTGCCAGGAAGGTAGGAAGAGCTGGATGGACACTTGTCCCTGAGGGCTGGGCTGAGCTGTGTGGGCGGCAGGGCAGCCCCACGGAGCTGGCAGGGGCCACAACAGCCCCCTCCTAATCAAAGACCAGGACTCAGATCCTTCCAGTGGGGGGGCAGCGATGCAGGGTAGTGGGGATGAAAGGCCAGGAGGGGGCACATGCTGCTTGGACCCAGTGTTCCCACTGTTCAGAGTAAGGGATCAGGGCACCCTGCCTTGAGTTAGGGTGGATCTCCCTGTGCGCCCTACCCCCGACCCTGCCCCCCATGTGCTAGTGCTGAGGGTCAGGGATCTGAGCCCTGTGGCTGGGAATGGAGCCGGCGGGTTCATCACACGCATCACTCCTGTCTGATTGCTGGAGACGCCAGGCAATCCTGGTGGTTGGCAACCCCTGCCTCAGGGCAGGGCCAAGCTGCACCTTCCAACTGTGACCCTGGTTCTTAGCTCAGGTAAAGTCTGTCTGGGTACGTCTACACTACAGCGCTAGTTCGAACTAACTTAGTTCGAATTAGTTAATTCGAACTAAGCTAGTTCGAACTAACGCATCTAGAACTAAAAACTAGTTCGAACTAGCGTTTTGCTAGTTCGAACTAGTAAGTCCACATTGAGTGGACTCTGAACAGGGCTTAAGGATGGCCGGAAGCAGTGCCGGCAGGGCATAAAAGGAGGACTTAGAGCATGGAGATACTGTCTCAGGCTAGCCGAGGGCTGCGCTTAAAGGGTCCCGACCCCCACCCCGGACACACAGTTCTAAGGGGTGCCCCGCTTGCAAAGAAGTTCTGGCTTGGAGTGCCCTGAGTGCCCACACTGGGCACATCACACCACTCGGCCATCAGCCCGGCTGCACTTGCCGCAGGCTGCCATCTGGGGAGAGGGAGTAATTGGGGGGCTGCAGGAGAGCTTCCACCCCCAGAAGCCCGCAGAGCCAGCCCAGTCCTCCCCATCGGGGGCTCGTACCCCATTCCTCCCTCACCTCCTTCCACTTGCCCTTCCCTAGCCCCCCTTCTTATTGATGTACAAAATAAAGATAACGTTTCTTCCAACATTGACTCTGTCTTTATTGAAAAAAACTGGGGGAGACTGGGAAAAGGAGGTGGGAGAGGGGAAGAGAAAGGCTGGGAGAGGGGAGGGCAACTAACATGATCAGGGGTTGGGAACAGGTCCCAGATGAAGAGAGGCTACAGAGACTGGGACTGTTCAGCTTAGAAAAGAGGAGACGGAGGGGGGACAGGATAGAGGTCTCTAAAAGCAGGGGTTGGGTGGAGAGGGTGCATTCAGAAAAGTTCTTCCTGAGTTCCCATAAAGAAGGACTAGAGGACACCAAAGGAAAGGAATGGGTAGCAGGCTTGAAACTAGTAAGAGAAAGTTGTTCTTCACAAAGCAAATAGTTAACCTGTGGAACTCCTTGCTGCAGGAGGCTGTGAAGGCTAGAACTAGAACAGAGTTTAAAGGGAAGTGAGATCAAGTGATGGAGGTTGGGTCCATGGAGTCCTATTAGCCAGAGGGTAGGAGTGGTGTCCCTGCCCAAAGTTTGTGGAAGGCTGGAGAGGGATGGCACGAGACAAATGGCTTGGTCATTGTCTTCGGTCCATCCCCTCCAGGGTCCCTAGGGTTGGCCGCTGTTGGCAGTCAGGCTACTGGGCTAGATGGACCTTTGGTCTGACCCAGTACGGCCATTGTAAGCTCAGGGCTCAGGGTCGGGGGTCTCAGTGGACCCCCTTGATTTTCATGCACACCTGCTCCTGGGTGGCCAGGCTGGCAGCTCTCCTGCCCTAGACGGCCACTTTCCTGTGCCTAGTGCGGAGATCGTGGACGAGGTCCACGATGTCCGCACTAGCCCAGGAAGGTGCCCGCCTCTTGCGGTCCAGGGCAAGCTCCTGGGAGCCGCCAGCCTGGTCCCGGCAAGAGGGGGTGGGCTGGGGGGCATCGGGTGGGTGGCTCTGTGCCGTGCCAGGTGCAGGGTCTGCTAGCTGGGTGCTGGCAGGCTTGCACCTGGCACGGGCACCGTAGCCAGCCCGTGCCCCTTTAAGGGGTCCGGGGCCGGGAGGGGGGCATAGAGTTTCCCTGGTGTTGGCCAGAGTGGCCACCAGGGAAACCTGGGGAGGGCTAGCCTCCCACTAGTTCGAACTAAAGGGCTACACAGCCCTTAGTTCGAACTAGCTAGTTCGAACTAGGCGTTAGTCCTCGTAAAATGAGGTTTACCTAGTTCGAACTAAGCGCTCCGCTAGTTCGATTCAAATTCGAACTAGCGGAGCGCTAGTGTAGCGCATAGGAAAGTTAGTTCGAACTAACGTCCGTTAGTTCGAACTAACTTTCTAGTGTAGACATACCCTAACTGGCCAGGGAGCCCTTGGGACCTGGCTCCAGCTGGGCCCTACAGCCCTTTGGTTCCAGGGGGTTCCAGGGCCGTCTGGAAGGTCAGCTGAAGACAAAACGGTTGTTTATTTTCCTCACCTTAGAGAATTTCCTATGGCAGGAAGCCTTTGTTTGGTCCCCCCCCCCCCCCCCCCCCGGAAAGTACCAAATTCAGGAGGGATTCCAGCAGTAGAGGACATGGTCACAAGTCTTTGTAGCACCCCAGAGCCCAGCCGTCAGTAGCAGGACGGCAGATCGCCCGCTCCCCTCCAACTAATGAGCTATTAGCTCCGTGTCTGGCCTCTTCATGGCAGTCCCAGGCTTTTCCCAGCAGCCAGTGTGCCTGGCTACAGAAATGGAGCACACACAAGCAGCAAGTGCCCATTCAGCAGGTTTCAGCTTCGCAAATGATACCGCATGTGGAGTATTTTGCATAACGCATTTTCCAGTTATGCATATTCATAAGACATTTCCATAAAGAATGTGGAATGCAGGACACAGGAAGGCAGCCTGGAGAGGAGAGAGAACAGAACAGAGGGAAAAGATGGGGCCGCTGAGGTGGGAGGAATCTCTGCTAGTTGCTATGGAAACCAGGCCGGAAGTGTGCATCCCACACACACACACACACACACACACACAAAGCAGCCAAGGCTCCCTGTATCCCAGAGCCTGGGAGAGGCTGCACTGCCATCACACCGCAGTGTATACACTGCAATGCCTGGGGGCCATCACACCGCAGAGTATACACTGCACTGCCTGCGGGGCCATCACACCGCAGAGTATACACTGCACTGCCTGCGGGGCCATCACACCGCAGTGTATACACTGCACTGCCTGGGGGGCCATCACACCGCAGAGTATACACTGCACTGCCTGGGGGCCATCACACCGCAGAGTATACACTGCACTGCCTGGGGGGCCATCACACCGCAGAGTATACACTGCACTGCCTGGGGGCCATCACACCGCAGAGTATACACTGCACTGCCTGGGGGGCCATCACACCGCAGAGTATACACTGCACTGCCTGCGGGGCCATCACACCGCAGTGTATACACTGCACTGCCTGGGGGGCCATCACACCGCAGAGTATACACTGCACTGCCTGCGGGGCCATCACACCGCAGTGTATACACTGCACTGCCTGGGGGCCATCACACCGCAGAGTATACACTGCACTGCCTGCGGGGCCATCACACCGCAGTGTATACACTGCACTGCCTGGGGGGCCATCACACCGCAGTGTATACACTGCACTGCCTGGGGGGCCATCACACCGCAGAGTATACACTGCACTGCCTGCGGGGCCATCACACCGCAGTGTATACACTGCACTGCCTGGGGGCCATCACACCGCAGTGTATACACTGCACTGCCTGCGGGGCCATCACACCGCAGAGTATACACTGCACTGCCTGGGGGCCATCACACCGCAGAGTATACACTGCACTGCCTGCGGGGCCATCACACCGCAGAGTATACACTGCACTGCCTGGGGGCCATCACACCGCAGAGTATACACTGCACTGCCTGGGGGCCATCACACCGCAGTGTATACACTGCACTGCCTGCGGGGCCATCACACCGCAGTGTATACACTGCACTGCCTGGGGGCCATCACACCGCAGTGTATACACTGCACTGCCTGGGGGCCATCACACCGCAGTGCATACACTGCACTGCCTGCGGGGCCATCACACCGCAGTGTATACACTGCACTGCCTGGGGGCCATCACACCGCAGAGTATACACTGCACTGCCTGCGGGGCCATCACACCGCAGTGTATACACTGCACTGCCTGGGGGCCATCACACCGCAGTGTATACACTGCACTGCCTGCGGGGCCATCACACCGCAGAGTATACACTGCACTGCCTGGGGGCCATCACACCGCAGAGTATACATTGCACTGCCTGCGGGGCCATCACACCGCAGTGTATACACTGCACTGCCTGGGGGCCATCACACCGCAGTGTATACACTGCACTGCCTGCGGGGCCATCACACCGCAGTGTATACACTGCACTGCCTGCGGGGCCATCACACCGCAGAGTATACACTGCACTGCCTGCGGGGCCATCACACCGCAGAGTATACACTGCACTGCCTGGGGGCCATCACACCGCAGAGTATACACTGCACTGCCTGCGGGGCCATCACACCGCAGAGTATACACTGCACTGCCTGGGGGCCATCACACCGCAGTGTATACACTGCACTGCCTGCGGGGCCATCACACCGCAGAGTATACACTGCACTGCCTGCGGGGCCATCACACCGCAGAGTATACACTGCACTGCCTGGGGGCCATCACACCGCAGAGTATACACTGCACTGCCTGGGGGCCATCACACCGCAGAGTATACACTGCACTGCCTGCGGGGCCATCACACCGCAGAGTATACACTGCACTGCCTGGGGGCCATCACACCGCAGTGTATACACTGCACTGCCTGGGGGCCATCACACCGCAGTGTATACACTGCACTGCCTGCGGGGCCATCACACCGCAGAGTATACACTGCACTGCCTGCGGGGCCATCACACCGCAGAGTATACACTGCACTGCCTGGGGGCCATCACACCGCAGAGTATACACTGCACTGCCTGCGGGGCCATCACACCGCAGTGTATACACTGCACTGCCTGGGGGCCATCACACCGCAGTGTATACACTGCACTGCCTGCGGGGCCATCACACCGCAGTGTATACACTGCACTGCCTGCGGGGCCATCACACCGCAGAGTATACACTGCACTGCCTGCGGGGCCATCACACCGCAGAGTATACACTGCACTGCCTGGGGGCCATCACACCGCAGAGTATACACTGCACTGCCTGGGGGCCATCACACCGCAGAGTATACACTGCACTGCCTGCGGGGCCATCACACCGCAGAGTATACACTGCACTGCCTGGGGGCCATCACACCGCAGTGTATACACTGCACTGCCTGCGGGGCCATCACACCGCAGAGTATACACTGCACTGCCTGCGGGGCCATCACACCGCAGAGTATACACTGCACTGCCTGCGGGGCCATCACACCGCAGAGTATACACTGCACTGCCTGCGGGGCCATCACACCGCAGTGTATACACTGCACTGCCTGCGGGGCCATCACACCGCAGAGTATACACTGCACTGCCTGCGGGGCCATCACACCGCAGAGTATACACTGCACTGCCTGGGGGCCATCACACCGCAGAGTATACACTGCACTGCCTGGGGGCCATCACACCGCAGAGTATACACTGCACTGCCTGCGGGGCCATCACACCGCAGAGTATACACTGCACTGCCTGGGGGCCATCACACCGCAGTGTATACACTGCACTGCCTGCGGAGCCATCACACCGCAGAGTATACACTGCACTGCCTGCGGGGCCATCACACCGCAGAGTATACACTGCACTGCCTGCGGGGCCATCACACCGCAGAGTATACACTGCACTGCCTGCGGGGCCATCACACCGCAGTGTATACACTGCACTGCCTGCGGGGCCATCACACCGCAGTGTATACACTGCACTGCCTGGGGGCCATCACACCGCAGTGTATACACTGCACTGCCTGCGGGGCCATCACACCGCAGTGTATACACTGCACTGCCTGGGGGCCATCACACCGCAGTGTATACACTGCACTGCCTGGGGGCCATCACACCGCAGTGTATACACTGCACTGCCTGCGGGGCCATCACACCGCAGAGTATACACTGCACTGCCTGCGGGGCCATCACACCGCAGAGTATACACTGCACTGCCTGGGGGCCATCACACCGCAGAGTATACACTGCACTGCCTGCGGGGCCATCACACCGCAGTGTATACACTGCACTGCCTGGGGGCCATCACACCGCAGTGTATACACTGCACTGCCTGCGGGGCCATCACACCGCAGTGTATACACTGCACTGCCTGCGGGGCCATCACACCGCAGAGTATACACTGCACTGCCTGCGGGGCCATCACACCGCAGAGTATACACTGCACTGCCTGGGGGCCATCACACCGCAGAGTATACACTGCACTGCCTGGGGGCCATCACACCGCAGAGTATACACTGCACTGCCTGCGGGGCCATCACACCGCAGAGTATACACTGCACTGCCTGGGGGCCATCACACCGCAGTGTATACACTGCACTGCCTGCGGGGCCATCACACCGCAGAGTATACACTGCACTGCCTGCGGGGCCATCACACCGCAGAGTATACACTGCACTGCCTGCGGGGCCATCACACCGCAGAGTATACACTGCACTGCCTGCGGGGCCATCACACCGCAGTGTATACACTGCACTGCCTGCGGGGCCATCACACCGCAGAGTATACACTGCACTGCCTGCGGGGCCATCACACCGCAGTGTATACACTGCACTGCCTGCGGGGCCATCACACCGCAGAGTATACACTGCACTGCCTATGGGGCCATCACACCGCAGTGTATACACTGCACTGCCTGCGGGGCCATCACACCGCAGTGTATACACTGGACTGCCTATGGGGCCATCACACCGCAGTGTATACACTGCACTGCCTGCGGGGCCATCACACCGCAGTGTATACAATGCCAGAACAGCCACTGCCTGTGCTCTGCTGCCATGGCGATGCACCCACAGAGGCTAAGGCCAGGCCGGCCACTGCCCCGTTCTGCTGCCATGGCGACACGCCCACAGAGACTCAGGCCAGGCCAGCCACTGCCCGTGTTCTGCTGCCATTGCGACGCGCCCACAGAGGCTAAGGCCAGGCCGGCCACTGCCCCGTTCTGCTGCCATGGCAACGCGCCCACAGAGACTCAGGCCAGGCCGGCCACTGCCCCGTTCTGCTGCCATGGCAACGCGCCCACAGAGACTCAGGCCAGGCCGGCCACTGCCCCGTTCTGCTGCCATTGCGACGCGCCCACAGAGGCTAAGGCCAGGCCGGCCACTGCCCCGTTCTGCTGCCATGGCGACACGCCCACAGAGACTCAGGCCAGGCCAGCCACTGCCCGTGTTCTGCTGCCATTGCGATGCGCCCACAGAGACTCAGGCCAGGCCGGCCACTGCCCCGTTCTGCTGCCATGGCGACACGCCCACAGAGACTCAGGCCAGGCCGGCCACTGCCCGTGTTCTGCTGCCATGGCGACGCGCCCACAGAGACTCAGGCCAGGCCGGCCACTGCCCGTGTTCTGCTACCATGGCGACGCGCCCACAGAGACTCAGGCCAGGCCGGCCACTGCCCCGTTCTGCTGCCATGGCAACGCGCCCACAGAGACTCAGACCAGGCCGGCCACTGCCCGTGTTCTGCTGCCATGGCGACGCGCCCACAGAGACTCAGGCCAGGCCGGCCACTGCCCCGTTCTGCTGCCATAGCAACGCGCCCACAGAGACTCAGGCCAGGCCGGCCACTGCCCCGTTCTGCTGCCATGGCGACGCGCCCACAGAGACTCAGGCCAGGCCGGCCACTGCCCCGTTCTGCTGCCGTGGCGACGCGCCCACAGAGACTCAGGCCAGGCCGGCCACTGCCTGTGTTCTGCTGCCATGACGACGCGCCCACAGAGACTCAGGCCAGGCTGGCCACTGCCCGTGTTCTGCTGCCATGGCGACGCGCCCACAGAGACTCAGGCCAGGCCGGCCACTGCCCCGTTCTGCTGCCATGGCGACGCGCCCACAGAGACTCAGGCCAGGCCGGCCACTGCCCCGTTCTGCTGCCATGGCGACGCGCCCACAGAGACCCAGGCCAGGCCGGCCACTGCCCCGTTCTGCTGCCATGGCGACGCGCCCACAGAGACTCAGGCCAGGCCGGCCACTGCCCCGTTCTGCTGCCATGGCGACGC
The DNA here is from genome assembly GCF_049634645.1 of Pelodiscus sinensis. Classification (NCBI taxonomy): domain Eukaryota; kingdom Metazoa; phylum Chordata; order Testudines; family Trionychidae; genus Pelodiscus; species Pelodiscus sinensis. Next base: position 5,596,065 of record NC_134725.1, on the reverse strand, counting down.
ACCCACAGAGACTCAGGCCAGGCTGGCCACTGCCCCGTTGTGCTGCCATGACGACGCGCCCACAGAGACTCAGGCCAGGCCGGCCACTGCCCGTGTTCTGCTGCCATGGCGACGCGCCCACAGAGACTCAGGCCAGGCCGGCCACTGCCCGTGTTCTGCTACCATGGCGACGCGCCCACAGAGACTCAGGCCAGGCCGGCCACTGCCCCGTTGTGCTGCCGTGGCGACGCGCCCACAGAGACTCAGGCCAGGCTGGCCACTGCCCCGTTCTGCTGCCGTGGCGACGCGCCCACAGAGACTCAGGCCAGGCCGGCCACTGCCTGTGTTCTGCTGCCATGACGACGCGCCCACAGAGACTCAGGCCAGGCTGGCCACTGCCCGTGTTCTGCTGCCATGGCGACGCGCCCACAGAGACTCAGGCCAGGCCGGCCACTGCCCCGTTCTGCTGCCATGGCGACGCGCCCACAGAGACTCAGGCCAGGCCGGCCACTGCCCCGTTCTGCTGCCATGGCGACGCGCCCACAGAGACCCAGGCCAGGCTGGCCACTGCCCCGTTCTGCTGCCATGGCGACGCGCCCACAGAGACTCAGGCCAGGCTGGCCACTGCCCCGTTCTGCTGCCATGACGACGCGCCCACAGAGACCCAGGCCAGGCTGGCCACTGCCCCGTTGTGCTGCCATGACGACGCGCCCACAGAGACTCAGGCCAGGCCGGCCACTGCCCCGTTGTGCTGCCATGGCGACGCGCCCACAGAGACTCAGGCCAGGCTGGCCACTGCCCCGTTCTGCTGCAGTGGCGACGTGCCCACAGAGACTCAGGCCAGGCCGGCCACTGCCCCGTTCTGCTGCAGTGGCGACGTGCCCACAGAGACTCAGGCCAGGCTGGCCACTGCCCCGTTCTGCTGCAGTGGCGACGTGCCCACAGAGACTCAGGCCAGGCTGGCCACTGCCCCGTTCTGCTGCAGTGGCGACGTGCCCACAGAGACTCAGGCCAGGCTGGCCACTGCCCCGTTCTGCTGCAGTGGCGACGCGCCCACAGAGACTCAGGCCAGGCCGGCCACTGCCCCTTTGTGCTGCCATGGTGACGCACCCACAGAGACTCAGGCCAGGCTGGCCACTGCCCCGTTGTGCTGCCATGACGACGCGCCCACAGAGACTCAGGCCAGGCCGGCCACTGCCCGTGTTCTGCTGCCATGGCGACGCGCCCACAGAGACTCAGGCCAGGCCGGCCACTGCCCCGTTGTGCTGCCATGGCGACGCGCCCACAGAGACTCAGGCCAGGCCGGCCACTGCCCCGTTCTGCTGCCGTGGCGACGCGCCCACAGAGACTCAGGCCAGGCCGGCCACTGCCTGTGTTCTGCTGCCATGACGACGCGCCCACAGAGACTCAGGCCAGGCTGGCCACTGCCCGTGTTCTGCTGCCATGGCGACGCGCCCACAGAGACTCAGGCCAGGCCGGCCACTGCCCCGTTCTGCTGCCATAGCAACGCGCCCACAGAGACTCAGGCCAGGCCGGCCACTGCCCCGTTCTGCTGCCATGGCGACGCGCCCACAGAGACTCAGGCCAGGCCGGCCACTGCCCCGTTCTGCTGCCATGGCAACGCGCCCACAGAGACTCAGGCCAGGCCGGCCACTGCCCCGTTGTGCTGCCATGGCGACGCGCCCACAGAGACTCAGGCCAGGCCGGCCACTGCCCCGTTCTGCTGCCATGGCGACGCGCCCACAGAGACTCAGGCCAGGCCGGCCACTGCCCCGTTCTGCTGCCATGGCAACGCGCCCACAGAGACTCAGGCCAGGCCGGCCACTGCCCCGTTGTGCTGCCATGGCGACGCGCCCACAGAGACTCAGGCCAGGCCGGCCACTGCCCCGTTCTGCTGCCATGGCGACGCGCCCACAGAGACCCAGGCCAGGCTGGCCACTGCCCCGTTCTGCTGCCATGGCGACGCTCCCACAGAGACTCAGGCCAGGCTGGCCACTGCCCCGTTCTGCTGCCATGACGACGCGCCCACAGAGACCCAGGCCAGGCCGGCCACTGCCCCGTTGTGCTGCCATGGCGACGCGCCCACAGAGACCCAGGCCAGGCTGGCCACTGCCCCGTTCTGCTGCCATGGCGACGCGCCCACAGAGACCCAGGCCAGGCTGGCCACTGCCCCGTTCTGCTGCCATGGCGACGCGCCCACAGAGACTCAGGCCAGGCTGGCCACTGCCCCGTTCTGCTGCCATGGCGACGCGCCCACAGAGACCCAGGCCAGGCCGGCCACTGCCCCGTTGTGCTGCCATGGCGACGCGCCCACAGAGACCCAGGCCAGGCTGGCCACTGCCCCGTTCTGCTGCCATGGCGACGCGCCCACAGAGACTCAGGCCAGGCTGGCCACTGCCCCGTTCTGCTGCAGTGGCGACGCGCCCACAGAGACTCAGGCCAGGCTGGCCACTGCCCCGTTCTGCTGCAGTGGCGACGTGCCCACAGAGACTCAGGCCAGGCTGGCCACTGCCCCGTTCTGCTGCAGTGGCGACGTGCCCACAGAGACCCAGGCCAGGCCGGCCACTGCCCCGTTCTGCTGCCATGGCAATGCGCCCACAGAGACTCAGGCCAGGCCGGCCACTGCCCCGTTGTGCTGCCATGACGACGCGCCCACAGAGACTCAGGCCAGGCCGGCCACTGCCCTGTTCTGCTGCCATGGTGACGCGCCCACAGAGACTCAGGCCAGGCCGGCCACTGCCCCGTTGTGCTGCCATGGCAACGCGCCCACAGAGACTCAGGCCAGGCCGGCCACTGCCCCGTTGTGCTGCCATGGCGACGCGCCCACAGAGACTCAGGCCAGGCCGGCCACTGCCCCGTTCTGCTGCCATGGCAACGCGCCCACAGAGACTCAGGCCAGGCCGGCCACTGCCCCGTTGTGCTGCCATGGCGACGCGCCCACAGAGACTCAGGCCAGGCCGGCCACTGCCCCGTTCTGCTGCCATGGCGACGCGCCCACAGAGACTCAGGCCAGGCTGGCCACTGCCCTGTTCTGCTGCCATGGTGACGCGCCCACAGAGACTCAGGCCAGGCGGACCAACCAATGTCACACCCTGCAAATCACAGGCCTTTCAACCCCAGCCACAACAAGCTCAAGTGCCACAGCGTCAGCAGACCAGCATGGGGACTTTTCCTAGGGCAGGAAGCCATTGTGTGCTCCCTCCTTGCCCCTGCAGTGGCAGGGAAAAGGGTAATCGAGACATACTTTGCCAGTAGCCACATGCTGCAGAAGGTGAAATCCACTCAGGTCTCTGCCCATCTGAACTGGGAAAATTTCCTTCCTGGCCCCAGTTTTGGCCATTGCTGTGACCCTGAGCATATGTGGAAGGCTTACTAGCCAAGCAGTGAGAAAGAAAAGTCCCTGCTCTGGGTTCTGTGGCTGCTCGCCAAACCCTGAATCTGCCATCCCAGACTGCCAGTCAGCGTTCGAAGGGCCAGCGGAGACCATGGGGGGCCTCGCTGGGTGATTGCAGAGCTGGTTAGAACATGGGGAGTAGGCAGACAGTTTCCAATCAGACTCCCCCTCCCCCCCGCCATTGGAACAAATGTTGGTTGAAAAATGGCTGGTCGACTCGAGTGACCACCAGAGACAATGAATCTGAGCTGCTTTGCACAGCGCTATGCCCGTTCAAAGAAACACTTGGGCAGGAATCATCCCTCACGCCTCACCCGCAAGCCAGAGCCAAAGGCTGCAGAGCCAAGCAGCAGGGCATGCAGAGAGACGGCCCCTACTCCATGGCAGCCGGTCAGCATGTGATGTCGTGGGGGGGGGCTGTCCACTTGCTGGGCGCTAGCCTTGGGCTGTGGGTGACCCCCACTGGCCTGTGTCTGTAAGCACTGCCCAGCAGGGGTCACGTGTTCGGAGGTTTTGGGAGAGGCCGTCTTGGCTGGGAAACATGAAGAGAAGAGACTAAGCTGAGTACTGAGGGTTCAGGGGCCTGTGGACCCGCCCCAAGGGATCTGAGGCTGCCAGCCCCTAACTCCTTATGTCCACATCACGCCTGTGCTGTGCAGTATCCTGGAGGAGCAATAAACTGGCTGGTGGAGTCTCATCTTGCTGCAGACGGGGTGCAGGATCGGGGGTACCCGACATGCCACCACACAGCAAGCCAGCAGAGGACGGCATTCCTGAGATGGAGTCTCAGAAACTCTCCTGCATGCAGCATGAGCCTGGTACCACGCCGCTGGCTTGGAAGGGAGGCAGCACCAGCATGTTGAGAACAAGGAAGCCTGGAAGAAGCAACTGGAGACGAAAAAGCAGGGCAGGACAAGAGAAATGGAAACCAATGGCAAAAGAGCCGGCGAGGGAGACAGAGCAGGCGAGAAAGGGGCAGTGCTGGAGGGACAGGGAGCTTTGAGAGGAGGGTGGGCCTAGACCCCCCATTAACAGTCCCAGGACACTTGGCCGTGGGCTGGCTGTCCGAGGCACTGTCCTTTCTGGCCTGCCTCGTGGCTGGTTCCCCTTCCCCTCCCCTCCAGCTGTGAATGGGTTGTCAAAGGGAAGCCATCCCTCCCTCCTGTTGCTGCAGCCTTCCTCTCTGGCTCAGCTCCCTGCTGCCTGGCTGCTGCCAATGCAAAGGCTGCCCCCTCCTTCGCACCCCAGACTCAGCTCACTAGCAGCCCAGCGGGTGCCCTGGGACTGTAGCAGGCTGGGAAGGAGCAACCCCATGGCTCAGGGTCTAGCCAGCAGCTCGGCACAAGTCAGGGCAGGGTTTATTTCTTCATCTGGTCTTAATTTGGAGGTGGGGAGCCTCCTCCCTCTCCCTCCTCTCAAGGCAGGAAACACGAGCCCATGGCTGACAGCACCAGCTTGTGGCTGCAAGCCCTGTGGGAGCGAGGCTCTGGAGTTCGGGGGGAGCCTCCCCAGCCTGGCAAGTGGCAGTGCTAAAGGGGCACACTCAGCTCCCAGCTTGTCAGTGGGGGCTGGAGCCGTTGGGAGCCAAAGGCCGGTGAGATGCAACCATGGCTGGGCAGCTCAGCCTGTTGGGAAGGGCTGGGGCAGGGATCAACCAGGGCACCAGTTTGGTCTGTGCAGTGACCACTGAGGGGGAGGCGTGGCCTGTGCAGTGACCTCTGGGGGAGGCGTGGTCTGTGCAGCATCCAATGAAGAGAAGGTGTGGCCTGTGCAATGACCACTGAGGGGGAGGCGTGGCCTGTGCAGTATCCAGTGAGGGGGAGGTGTGGCCTGTGCAATGACCACTGAGGGGGAGGCGTGGCCTGTGCAGTATCCAGTGAGGGGGAGGTGTGGCCTGTGCAATGACCACTGAGGGGGAGGCGTGGCCTGTGCAGTATCCAGTGAGGGGGAGGCGTGGCCTGTGCAGTATCCAGTGAGGGGGAGGCATGGCCTGTGCAGTATCCAGTGAGGGGGAGGTGTGGCCTGTGCAATGACCACTGAGGGGGAGGCGTGGCCTGTGCAGTATCCAGTGAGGGGGAGGCGTGGCCTGTGCAGTATCCAGTGAGGGGGAGGTGTGGCCTGTGCAATGACCACTGAGGGGGAGGCGTGGCCTGTGCAGTATCCAGTGAGGGGGAGGTGTGGCCTGTGCAATGACCACTGAGGGGGAGGCGTGGCCTGTGCAGTATCCACTGAGGGGGAGGCGTGGCCTGTGCAATGACCACTGAGGGGGAGGCGTGGCCTGTGCAGTATCCAGTGAGGGGGAGGTGTGTCCTGTGCAATGACCACTGAGGGGGAGGCGTGGCCTGTGCAGTATCCAGTGAGGGGGAGGCGTGGCCTGTGCAATGACCACTGAGGGGGAGGCGTGGCCTGTGCAGTATCCAGTGAGGGGGAGGCGTGGCCTGTGCAATGACCACTGAGGGGGAGGCATGGCCTGTTCAGTATCCAGTGAGGGGGAGGCGTGGCCTGTGCAGTATCCAGTAAGGGGGAGGTGTGGCCTGTGCAATGACCACTGAGGGGGAGGCGTGGCCTGTGCAGTATCCAGTAAGGGGGAGGTGTGGCCTGTGCAATGACCACTGAGGGGGAGGCGTGGCCTGTGCAGTATCCAGTGAGGGGGAGGTGTGTCCTGTGCAATGACCACTGAGGGGGAGGCGTGGCCTGTGCAGTATCCAGTGAGGGGGAGGTGTGGCCTGTGCAATGACCACTGAGGGGGAGGCGTGGCCCGTGCAGTATCCAGTGAGGGGGAGGCGTGGCCTGTGCAGTATCCAGTGAGGGGGAGGTGTGGCCTGTGCAATGACCACTGAGGGGGAGGCATGGCCTGTGCAGTATCCAGTGAGGGGGAGGTGTGGCCTGTGCAATGACCACTGAGGGGGAGGCGTGGCCTGTGCAGTATCCACTGAGGGGGAGGCGTGGCCTGTGCAATGACCACTGAGGGGGAGGCGTGGCCTGTGCAGTATCCAGTGAGGGGGAGGCGTGGCCTGTGCAGTATCCAGTGAGGGGGAGGTGTGGCCTGTGCAATGACCACTGAGGGGGAGGCGTGGCCTGTGCAGTATCCAGTGAGGGGGAGGCGTGGCCTGTGCAGTATCCAGCGAGGGGGAGGCGTGGCCTGTGCAGTATCCAGCGAGGGGGAGGCGTGGCCTGTGCAGTATCCAGTGAGGGGGAGGCGTGGCCCGTGCAGTGTTATGGGAGGGGAGATGAGGGTTTGTGCTGCTGATGGGAGGGGGGTCTGTGTGGTGCCGGTACATGGAGAGGAGGCCAGAGCAGATGTCTCTATGAAGAGCTCGCTGAAGCTGTGGGAAACAGGCCAGTCGGGAGAAGGGGGGTGTCTGTCTCAGGAGCTGCCGGCCGGTTCTCCAGACACGTGGGCTGTAGAGAGGGTGCAAACACAGCTGCAAACGGAAACGCTTGCCCACGTTACTGCCTCCCAGACAGCTGGGCCCACAGATCCAGGGCTCAGGAAACACCTTGGCTCTGCTCCTCTATTGTCTCTTCCCAGCACTGGCTGCCAATACAGCCCCCCCCAGCACCGGCCTCTCCGGCCCTGCCAGCGAACATTGACGCTGGGCTTGTGAGCGGACTGGCGCACATCCCCTGGGGGCAGCTGCCAGCGTGCCCAGCCCAAAGTACCAGGCCTGGGGCAGTGGCCTGGGCACTGGGCCCTGGGCACCACCCAGCCCTACCTGCTCCTGGCTACAGGGCTGGGAGGCTTTTAACCCCTTGGATGCTGGAATTCAGGCCTCATGGCAGCTTCCCTAGTGCAGGCCAGGCAGCTTGGGGCCAGGCTGGGGGCTGCAGGCAGCTGCCATTCCTTGGGTTGAGAGGAGACTGCATGGGGGGCAGGGGCCCTTGGGATAGAGCCGGGAGCCGGGCCGGGGGACTGAAGGGCGATAGACCATCCAACGGACTCTAGGCAAGGGCTCTCTGCAGCCCCGCACACAAGGACCGGCTCCCAAAATCAAGCCCGTGGGTTAAACCTGAGACTAGGTCTGGCTCTGGTCTGTGAGCACAGACGGCAGGGCTAGACCGTCCCTTAGGAACGGACGGCTGGGTTCTCCCCAGTCCGGGAGCAGGGCTGGCAGATGTACAGCGCCAGCACAAGCGTGCCCCACAACCCGGAATACCGGCGCTATGGGAATGCCCCACCGTGGGCTGACACCTGGGCTGCTCTGGGCACAGGAGGGGGCAGCACATTTTCACTGAGGCTCCGAGCTGAGCCCACTCGCCCCCCCCCAACCCGTGCTCTGTGTGTGTGTCCGTCCGTCCGTCCGTGTGTGTCCCAACCGGGCCATTTCCTCCAGCTGCTCCCAGCTGGAGCGTGGCTCCTGGCCATGAGCTCAGCTCTGAGCTCCGGGAGGGGGAGCCAGCTTTGCTCCCTCAAGTCCCCTTACCCCCGCGGTGCCCACGCTGCTCTCCCTCCTCCATTGCCCCGGCCCTGAGCCAAGCCGGGCCAGAGCCTGTCTGCAGTGAGCCAGGGGACCGAGAATCAGGAGTCACTCTGGAGTCACACCAGTCCTTAGACTGTCTCTTATCCTTCTGCCTTTGACAAAATAAAGAAGCCTAGAGAAGTGGCTAAAGCCATCTGGTTCCTTTGCAGAGACCACCGGCTACCTGGCCCCTCGGGAAGCTGGACATCCCAATGCCCCACAGCATCGGCTCCCACTTAGACCTGCAACCTACTCAGGTGGGTCTAAGGGCAGAGTGTCCGGAGCCCGCTCTGTCTTCACCAGGCAGCAGGAGATGTGGGAGGGAAAGTGCTCCCTGCCCCCATCCTCTGTGTTTCCTCCCCACACTCTCTCTCCCCTCCATCCCGGGCTCCTGGCCCCAGATTTCTCCCAGTCCCTTCACTTGCTGCTCTTCTGCTTGCTTTCCCAGGGTGTTTGAATTGCAGCAGCATGGTGGAACTGGCAGGGCGTCTCACCAGCCTGGAAGCCAAGGTCAGTGTGTCTCCCAGTGGGTGGGAGGCGGGAGGGGACCCCAGGCCAGGGTCAGAGAGCACAGGCTTTGAGATAGGAACCAGCCACACCCAGAGCTTGGCCTCCCACAGGGCCTGGGAATTGGGGAAGCGAATCTTATCCCTGGATCGTGGAAGTGTCGAGCTAGGTCGTCTTGTCGTGCTCCACCTGTCATGCTCCACCCCTGCAGAGTGAGGCCGCCAGCTTGTTCATGGCAAACAATTGTCTTTTTCCATCCACTGTGTGCAGCATTTTAAGTCATTTTGTTCATTAGTCTTCATTTCCCTTGCTCTTCCTTTGCCTTGTGCCTGCTGGACAGGTTCTTTCTTTGTCTGCCCGGAAATGTGTCTCCTGGGCACATTCCTGTTTCACCCTGCTTTTGAAAGGAAAACCACTTCAACAGTTCAGAAAGTTGGGGGAACCTGTGTTGTTGTCAGCCAGCGGTGAGCGCTGGGAGCAGACAGCTGTCTCTGTGACGCTGACACAGCCCCCCTTAGAAAGAGCCCTCCGAGGTTCAGGGTATTTATCCCCGTGATCCCCACAGAGGCAGGGCAGTTCTGCTATCCCCATTTTCACAGAGAAGCTAACTGACTTGCCCAAGGCCACACTGGGCATCTGTGGCAGAGTGGGAATTAAGTCTGGGTCTCCTGAGTCCTAGACGTAGCATCTTTTTTCCACAGTCTCAGCTGCATGGAGAGGGGTAACAAGTGGTGTCCCCCAAGGGTCAGTCCTGGGACCAATCCTGTTCAACTTATTCATAAATGATCTGGAGAAAGGGGTAAGCAGTGAGGTGGTAAAGTTTGCAGATGATACAAAACTGTTTAGGATAGTCAAGACAGAAGCAGACTGTGAGGGACTCCAAGAAGATCTCACCAAACGGAGTGATTGGGCAACAAACTGGCAAATGAAATTTAATGTGGATAAGTGTAAAGTAATGCACATCGGGAAAAATAACCCCAACTATACGTACAGTATGACGGGGGCTTATTTGGCTACGACAAATCAGGAAAGAGATCTTGGAGTTATTAAGAAAGGGATAGAAAATAAGACCCAGAATATCTTACTGCCCCTGTATAAAACTATGGGTATGTCTACACTACCCCGCTAGTTCGAACTAGCGGGGTAATGTATGCATACCGCACTTGCTAATGAAGCCCGGGATTTGAATTTCCCGGGCTTCATTAGCATAAGCGGGGAGCCGCCATTTTTAAATCCCCGCTGCTTCGAACCCCGTGTAGCGCGGCTACACGGGGCTCGAACTAGGTAGTTCGGACTAGGTTCCTATTCCGAACTACCGTTACTCCTCGTGAAACGAGGTGTACCGGTAGTTCGGAATAGGCACCCTAGTCCGAACTACCTAGTTCGAGCCCCGTGTAGCCGCGCTACACGGGGTTCGAAGCAGCGGGGATTTAAAAATGGCGGCTCCCCGCTTATGCTAATGAAGCCCGGGAAATTCAAATCCCGGGCTTCATTAGCAAGTGCGGTATGCATACATTACCCTCCTAGTTCGAACTAGGAGGGTAGTGTAGACATACCCTATGATATGCCCACATCTTGAATACTGTGTACAGATGTGGTCTCCTCACCTCAAAAAAGATATTTTGGCCTTGGAAAGGGTTCAGAAAAGGGCAACTAAAATGATTAGGGGTTTGGAACGGGTCCCATATGAGGAGAGGTTAAAGCGACTGCGACTTTTCAGTTTAGAAAAGAGGAGACTGATGGGGGATATGATAGAGGTCTATAAAATCATGAGTGGTGTGGAGAGGGCGGATAAAGAAAAGTTATTTATTAGTTCCCTAAACAGAAGAACTAGAGGACACCAAATGAAATTAATGGGGAGCAGGTTTAAAAGTAATAAAAGAAAGTTCTTCTTCACACAGCGCGTAGTCAACCTGTGGAACTCCTCGCCAGAGAAGACTGTGAAGGCTAGGACTAGAATAGAGTTTAAAGAGAAGCTAGATAATTTCATGGAGGCTAGGTCCATAAATGGCTATTAGCCAGGGGATAAAATGGTGTTCTTGGCCTCTGTTTGTCAGAGGCTAGAGAAGGATGGCAGGAGACAAATCGCTTGATCATTGTCTTCGGTCCACCCCCTCTGGGGAAGCTGGTGCTGGCAACAGTCGGCAGACAGGATACTGGGCTAGATGGACCTTTGGTCTGACCCAGTACGGCTGTTCTCATGTTCTTATGCATGATGTGCCGGGAGATCAGCCCTGCCCTAGCACGCAGGCATTACGCAGACGCGGCGTAGGGAAGGTGTCGCCTACGAATACTGCATGGACAGTCTGCGTTGCAGACCAAGCCTCAGCCTGTGTGAATGTCGCTGCATTGCTTTTCACACCTCTCAGTCGCAGCCCTTTGACTCCCTCGTGGAACCGATGGGCAGCGAGGCTCTCGAGACTCCTCCACACTCCCGCCAGCTCTGGGGCCAGGGCAGCGAGATGCTTCCTCCGCAGAGTTGAGGGAGCGCGAACCCACGGCCTTGGGCAAGGCCTGGCACAGGGCCGGAAGGGCGCACGGAGCAACTCTCGCTGGCAGCCGCCCTGGCTCGCGCAGCGTGTGCCGGGGTGCGCTGCTGGGAACTCGCTCTTCCTGCAGGTGGCGTTACTGTCCGCGTCCCAGCCCACCACCTCCCCGGTACCCAGTCTGCACCTCGTCACCCCCTCCCAGCCCTGGGGGTTCCTCTCCAGCCCCGGCCAGGAGGGCACGGCAGGTGAGTGGAGCAACATCCAGCCATCTCTGTCTGTCCGCCCAGAGGACAGCCCCCTCCCTCCGGGCTGGTGCTGCCAGGGGTGGCAATTGGCATGATGTAGGAGCCGGCATCCACACCCGGCCGGTCAGCCTAAGCCGGGCTCTCTTCCTCCTCTGGCACAGAGGAGCCTGGGGCCGGGGCAGCTGGAGTGCAGTCGGGGCAGGGCTGGGAGGAGCCTTGCAGGGTGTGAGACCTGCAGCCCCAGCCCAGAGTGTCGCCATCGGGCCGTGTGGATCCCTGTAGCGGGATGCAGCGTTGGACGAAGGCTGGCACATGGGTGGGGCTGGCTTTGATTGGCACGCTGCTGCAGTCAGTGCTTCCCTGTCGGCTGCGCAGGGGGCCAGCCCCTCCCTCCCGATGGGTACTGGGCAGCGTGCCCTGGGGCCGGGGAGCCCCACAGCCTGTCTTGTACACGCACTGGGAGCTGGGTTCCCTGGCCCCTGACTGGGTGTTTCCTTCCGCTGCAGGGAAAGTAGGGTCGCCAGGCCCCCCCGGCCCACTGGGCCCCAAGGGAGATGCTGGGAGCCGGGGGCCATCAGGAATCCCTGGAGCCAGGGGTCCCCCGGGGCCGTCAGGTGAGTCTGGGGCACAGAGCCTGGCACTGGCAGGAGCTGGGGCCATGTGGATCCCTGTAGCGGGATGCAGCGTTGGACGAAGGCTGGCAGGGGGCTGGCTTTGATTGGCACGCTGCTGCAGTCAGTGCTTCCCTGCTGGCTGCCCCTGCTGAGGTGTGGGGCGGGAGTGCAGCACCACCCTGGCTTTGGCCCGGCTCCAAGCCCCTTTGCAGGTAGGGCTTTGCCCTGGGTGACGTTGGCTGGCTGCTCCTGGGGGCTATTCCTTCCTAGAGCTGGGCTGTAGGAATCAGAGCGGGGATCCTGCACCCCTGTGGGACAACACTCCCATGGGTCGCGGCCATGGACCTTGCGGGTGCTTTTCCCTGCCTCCGTCGATCTCACAGGGAGACCCGTGTTTCTCAGACGGGTCCTGCCCCAAAAGGCAGTTGCATGGGGTTGGGTGGTTAGTTACCTTCACTTATGTGCTGGCAGGCGGGCGCTGGGTCGGGCACCCAACTCCGTAGGTGGCACCCTGCCATCAGCAGGGCAAAAGTGACAATGCCCTTCCCTGCCAGCCTTACTTCATTACTGCCAATGGCAGCTTGTCTTCCTTCAGTGCTGGGCAACCCGCCGGCAGCCGCTGCTCTCCAGCTGCCCAGCTCCGAAGGTGGCACCCTGCCATCAGCAGGGCAAAAGTGACAATGCCCTTCCCTGCCAGCCTTACTTCATTACTGCCAATGGCAGCTTGTCTTCCTTCAGTGCTGGGCAACCCGCCGGCAGCCGCTGCTCTCCAGCTGCCCAGCTCCGAAGGTGGCACCCTGCCATCAGCAGGGCAAAAGTGACAATGCCCTTCCCTGCCAGCCTTACTTCATTACTGCCAATGGCAGCTTGTCTTCCTTCAGTGCTGGGCAACCCGCCGGCAGCCGCTGCTCTCCAGCTGCCCAGCTCCGAAGGTGGCACCCTGCCAGCAGCAGGGCAAAAGTGACAATGCCCTTCCCTGCCAGCCTTACTTCATTACTGCCAATGGCAGCTTGTCTTCCTTCAGTGCTGGGCAACCCGCCGGCAGCCGCTGCTCTCCAGCTGCCCAGCTCCGAAGGTGGCACCCTGCCATCAGCAGGGCAAAAGTGACAATGCCCTTCCCTGCCAGCCTTACTTCATTACTGCCAATGGCAGCTTGTCTTCCTTCAGTGCTGGGCAACCCGCCGGCAGCCGCTGCTCTCCAGCTGCCCAGCTCCGAAGGTGGCACCCTGCCAGCAGCAGGGCAAAAGTGACAATGCCCTTCCCTGCCAGCCTTACTTCATTACTGCCAATGGCAGCTTGTCTTCCTTCAGTGCTGGGCAACCCGCCGGCAGCCGCTGCTCTCCAGCTGCCCAGCTCCGAAGGTGGCACCCTGCCAGCAGCAGGGCAAAAGTGACAATGCCCTTCCCTGCCAGCCTTACTTCATTACTGCCAATGGCAGCTTGTCTTCCTTCAGTGCTGGGCAACCCGCCGGCAGCCGCTGCTCTCCAGCTGCCCAGCTCCGTAGGTGGCACCCTGCCAGCAGCAGGGCAAAAGTGACAATGCCCTTCCCTGCCAGCCTTACTTCATTACTGCCAATGGCAGCTTGTCTTCCTTCAGTGCTGGGCAACCCGCCGGCAGCCGCTGCTCTCCAGCTGCCCAGCTCCGAAGGTGGCACCCTGCCAGCAGCAGGGCAAAAGTGACAATGCCCTTCCCTGCCAGCCTTACTTCATTACTGCCAATGGCAGCTTGTCTTCCTTCAGTGCTGGGCAACCCGCCGGCAGCCGCTGCTCTCCAGCTGCCCAGCTCCGTAGGTGGCACCCTGCCAGCAGCAGCCCAGCTGTTCGGGTAGCAGTACCACAGCCCCCCACAATGCCTCGTTGGGCCAGCCCCGAGGGTTACGGGCCCAGGACATGTCCAATGTCTCAACCGAAGGCATGGTTTTTAAAATCCTGCCCAAACTAGACTGCAGATTTGGTAGGGCCCCGCTGCTGGGGGCAGAACCTGGGCCCATCGATTAGCGCCGGCGTGGGGAGCCTTCTGGCTGGAACTGGGAGCCAGCAGCGGCTGTGTGTGATGCCAGCCAGGGGACCGGCAGTGGCCGCAAGCTCCATCCCCATTGCTCCCACTGTCTGTGGTTCCCGGCCCACAGTCAGACCTCCGCCACCCTGCCAGCTGATGGTCTCAGCTGCAGAGCAAGCAGCCCTCACACTCTGTCCTGCCTGTGTCCGTCCTTCCTAGGCCCCCCGGGGATGCCAGGGCAGGATGGAGCCAGGGGCCTCCCCGGAGAGAAGGGGTTACCCGGCCTGCCAGGGCCCCCAGGGCGCCCGGGCCTCCCTGCCCCCGTGGGGCCGACGATATCCCGCATTCCTGCCACGCGTAAGTAGCTGGGAGGGGGATGGGCTGGAGACGCGCAGTTGAGTGAAGTGCATCTGCTCTCTGCCCCCAGGCCCCACCCCACAGGGCGTGGGCTGGCGCTCAGCGTGCTCCTGCGCTGCGGCCCCGGGCCAGGCTGGTGCTTTGCACGTGGCTCACACCCAGCCTGTGGCGCTCGCTGCCCCTGGCTCCCAGCCTTCCCGCTCTGCGGGTGTGGGACGGAGCGCTCCTCCCTCAGCGGGGCCTGTGCCCTTCAGACCGCTGCTCCAGTCAGCAGCAGGGACGCTGAATCCCGCCGCAGCTCAGGAGAGCGAACGCGGATCCTCTGCGCTTGGCCACGCACACGGGTCTGGAGTCTGGCGTGTCTTGGCAGAGGGGACACGAGTCACCTCCGGGCAGTGGGGAGCCGAATGCCCCTTCTGAGCCCTGCCCAGCCCTTGTCCAGAGCCCAAACAAGCCAGCCCCGCCCGGCAGCCGCCTCTAATCTTTGCTCCCTCCATGTCCCAGGGGACCCAAACAGCTTCACCGACTCCAGCAGCGGAGGCGTCATGGGGCCTGCGGGGCCCCCAGGCCCTTCCGGGCCAATGGGTAAGTTCCCCTGGTCCCCGCTGGAGCCCTGATGGCCAGTGACTCCGTCCAGTGGTGGCTTCCCTCGGGTCCCCCCACCCCAGTGCTGGCAGGGGGCTCTGAGTGGGGCAGAAGCCTCCCCAGGACATGCTGAGTGTGTCCTGCCCCTCTCGTTCCAGGTCCCCTGGGCCCCCCAGGACCAGCCGGGCTGCCAGGCCCACCGGGGCGCGATGTAAGTGCTGTCTCGGGGGGAGGGCAGGGGCACAAGGAGCTGCCATGGGGGGGCAGGGTGTCCCAGGTTGCTCCTCCCTTCCCCCTCCCCATGGCCCCCAAGAACCGCCCCCCCTTCTGGACACCCCGCAACGGGGCCAGTGGCCAGGCCGGGGAGCGCGGGCCTGCCCGCACACTGATGCCTCTGTTGCTGTGCAGGGCTTGCCTGGCGTGCCAGGAGCTGCCGGACGTGCTGGGCGCAAAGGAGAGCGAGTGAGTGGGCTGCAGGGGCTGTGGTGGAGCAGGGGTGTCCTGCCTTTGCACTGCCAGGCGCAGACCTGGGCGCTGCTCCAGGCTAGAGCCCTGCCAGCCGCGCTAGAGCCGCAGGGATCCGCATCCGCATCCGCATCCGCATCCGCATGCGCAGCTCTGCTCTGCAGGGGCAGGGGCTGCGTCTACCCAGGGCTCTGCTGCGGCCAGCCCTCGGCACCCTGGCTTTTCTCCAGAGGCTGGCGCTCAGGCCCTCTCCCTCTGTCCGTCCCCAGGCTGGCCCTGCCCTGCAGGGGCAGCTCCTGTCGTCGGGCTCCCAGGGCCCCGGGCCCCTCCCCGCGACCCTCCTCGGGCTCCCAGGGCCCCGGGCCCCTCCCCGCGACCCTCCTCGGGCTCCCAGGGCCCCGGGCTGCTCCCCGTGACCCTCCTCGGGCTCCCAGGGCCCCGGGCTGCTCCCCGTGACCCTCCTCGGGCTCCCAGGGCCCCGGGCTGCTCCCCGTGACCCTCCTCGGGCTCCCAGGGCCCCGGGCTGCTCCCCGTGACCCTCCTCGGGCTCCCAGGGCCCCGGGCCCCTCCCCGTGACCCTCCTCGGGCTCCCAGGGCCCCGGGCTGCTCCCCGTGACCCTCCTCGGGCTCCCAGGGCCCCGGGCCCCTCCCCGCAACCCTCCTCGGGCTCCCAGGGCCCCGGGCTGCTCCCCGTGACCCTCCTCGGGCTCCCAGGGCCCCGGGCTGCTCCCCGTGACCCTCCTCGGGCTCCTCCCCGCGACCCTCCTCGGGCCCCTCCCCGCGACCCTCCTCGGGCTCCTCCCCGCGACCCTCCTCGGGCCCCTCCCCGCGACCCTCCTCGGGCTCCCAGGGCCCCGGGCCCCTCCCCGCGACCCTCCTCGGGCTCCCAGGGCCCCGGGCTGCTCCCCGCGACCCTCCTCGGGCTCCCAGGGCCCCGGGCTCTTCCCCGCGACCCTCCTCGGGCTCCCAGGGCCCCGGGCCCCTCCCCGCGACCCTCCTCGGGCTCCTCCCCGCGACCCTCCTCGGGCTCCCAGGGCCCCGGGCCCCTCCCCGCAACCCTCCTCGGGCTCCCAGGGCCCCGGGCCCCTCCCCGCGACCCTCCTCGGGCTCCCAGGGCCCCGGGCCCCTCCCCGCGACCCTCCTCGGGCTCCCAGGGCCCCGGGCTGCTCCCCGTGACCCTCCTCGGGCTCCCAGGGCCCCGGGCTGCTCCCCGTGACCCTCCTCGGGCTCCCAGGGCCCCGGGCTGCTCCCCGTGACCCTCCTCGGGCTCCCAGGGCCCCGGGCCCCTCCCCGCGACCCTCCTCGGGCTCCCAGGGCCCCGGGCCCCTCCCCGCGACCCTCCTCGGGCTCCTCCCCGCGACCCTCCTCGGGCTCCCAGGGCCCTGGGCTCCTCCCCGCGACCCTCCTCGGGCTCCCAGGGCCCCGGGCTCCTCCCCGCGACCCTCCTCGGGCTCCCAGGGCCCCGGGTTCTCCCCAAATCCAGATGCTTTGCCAGACAAACAGGCATGAGGGGTTGGGCTCTGGCCTGTGGGGCGGGCTGTCTCCGAGGCGCCGAGCTTGCCAGACCAGGGCCATTCACTCCCTCCTCCTTCTCCCTAGGGTCCTCCTGGCTCTCCTGGGAGCAGAGGCCTGGAGGGGGAACGTGTAAGTTGTGGGGCTCATGCCCCCAAGTCTGTTGCAGTGCGGTGTGTGTCCCCCTCCCCCGCCAGGAAGGATCCACTGGCCCCATGCTGGGGGCTGCAGGCCTGGCAGGGTGCCCCATTCCCTGCCTGAGGGTGGGCAAGGGCAGGTGTCTGTCATGCTCTCTGCTCTGGGGAAGGGGACAAGTCCAGCCCAGCAACCCCCAGTGCCCCTCGTGCCAGCCGCCCGGCTCATGCTGGCCCCTCCTGGCTCTGGCGCAGGGGGCCGGTCTCGACGCGAGCAGGGGGAGAGGGCGCCGGGGTGAGCACTCCTGCCCTGCGCACGGGCCATGAGCCCGGACAGGCTGTGCTGGGGCTCCCCTTAGCACCCCTGGCCTTTGCCCTGTGTCCCACGGAGCCATGGAGCCCCCTTCCCCTGCCTGGGGCCGGGGGGCAGAGCAGTGGGGCAGTGAGCCGCAGGCAGCCGGGCTGCCGGGCTCTCTCCTTGCGCAGCCCTGGGGCTGTGGCCAGGCCATGCTGGTGGCAGGCGGACGTGAGCTCCCTGGCCCACAGCCTTCAGCTTTCTCTCTGTCTCTCCTGGCTCCATCTCCCCGCCCCTGCCCTGCCTCTCAGCAGTATCCAGCGAGGCAGCTTACCCGCGGACACGGGGCCCTGGCCCTCTGCCTGCCTGTGGGCGCCGTAGGGCAGGGCTGCCCCGCCCCTTGGCGGGTTAGTGAGCGATGCAGCTGTGGGGTGGGCCTCTCCGCATGGATCTCGTCTGCCTGCATGAGCCGAGTCCTGCACCTAGCCTGGCGCCCGCCCCGCCCCTGCGACCGCACACAGCCCGCAGCCTGCCTGGCGCCCGCCCCGCCCCGCCCCGCTCCTGCGACCGCACACAGCCCGCAGCCTGCCTGGCGCCCGCCCCGCCCCGCTGCGCTCCTGCGACCGCACACAGCCCGCAGCCTGCCTGGCGCCCGCCCCGCCCCGCCCCACTCCTGCGACCGCACACAGCCCGCAGCCTGCCTGGCGCCCGCCCCGCCCCGCCCCACTCCTGCGACCGCACACAGCCCGCAGCCTGCCTGGCGCCCGCCCCGCCCCGCTCCTGCGACCGCACACAGCCCGCAGCCTGCCTGGCGCCCGCCCCGCCCCGCCCCACTCCTGCGACCGCACACAGCCCGCAGCCTGCCTGGCGCCCGCCCCGCCCCGCTCCTGCGACCGCACACAGCCCGCAGCCTGCCTGGCGCCCGCCCCGCCCCGCTCCTGCGACCGCACACAGCCCGCAGCCTGCCTGGCGCCCGCCCCGCCCCGCCCCACTCCTGCGACCGCACACAGCCCGCAGCCTGCCTGGCCCCCGCCCCGCCCCGCTCCTGCGACCGCACACAGCCCGCAGCCTGCCTGACGCCCGCCCCGCCCCGCTCCTGCGACCGCACACAGCCCGCAGCCTGCCTGGCGTCCGCCCCGCCCCGCCCCACTCCTGCGACCGCACACAGCCCGCAGCCTGCCTGGCGCCCGCCCCGCCCCGCCCCACTCCTGCGACCGCACACAGCCCGCAGCCTGCCTGGCGCCCGCCCCGCCCCGCCCCGCTCCTGCGACCGCACACAGCCCGCAGCCTGCCTGGCGCCGGCCCCGCCCCGCCCATCGACCGCACACAGCCCGCAGCCTGCCTGGCGCCCGCCCCGCCCCGCCCCACTCCTGCGACCGCACACAGCCCGCAGCCTGCCTGGCGCCCGCCCCGCCCCGCCCCACTCCTGCGACCGCACACAGCCCGCAGCCTGCCTGGCGCCCGCCCCGCCCCGCTCCTGCGACCGCACACAGCCCGCAGCCTGCCTGGCGCCCGCCCCGCCCCGCCCCACTCCTGCGACCGCACACAGCCCGCAGCCTGCCTGGCGCCCGCCCCGCCCCGCTCCTGCGACCGCACACAGCCCGCAGCCTGCCTGGCGCCCGCCCCGCCCCGCTCCTGCGACCGCACACAGCCCGCAGCCTGCCTGGCGCCCGCCCCGCCCCGCCCCACTCCTGCGACCGCACACAGCCCGCAGCCTGCCTGGCCCCCGCCCCGCCCCGCTCCTGCGACCGCACACAGCCCGCAGCCTGCCTGACGCCCGCCCCGCCCCGCTCCTGCGACCGCACACAGCCCGCAGCCTGCCTGGCGTCCGCCCCGCCCCGCCCCACTCCTGCGACCGCACACAGCCCGCAGCCTGCCTGGCGCCCGCCCCGCCCCGCCCCACTCCTGCGACCGCACACAGCCCGCAGCCTGCCTGGCGCCCGCCCCGCCCCGCCCCACTCCTGCGACCGCACACAGCCCTCAGCCTGCCTGGCGCCCGCCCCGCCCCACTCCTGCGACCGCACACAGCCCGCAGCCTGCCTGGCGCCCGCCCCGCCCCGCTCCTGCGACCGCACACAGCCCGCAGCCTGCCTGGCGCCCGCCCCGCCCCGCTCCTGCGACCGCACACAGCCCGCAGCCTGCCTGGCGCCCACCCCGCCCCGCTGTGCTCCTGCGACCGCACACAGCCCGCAGCCTGCCTGGCGCCCGCCCCGCCCCGCCCCACTCCTGCGACCGCACACAGCCCGCAGCCTGCCTGGCGCCCGCCCCGCCCCGCCCCACTCCTGCGACCGCACACAGCCCGCAGCCTGCCTGGCGCCCGCCCCGCCCCGCTGTGCTCCTGCGACCACACACAGCCCGCAGCCTGCCTGGCGCCGGCCCCGCCCCGCCCCGCTCCTGCGACCGCACACAGCCCGCAGCCTGCCTGGCGCCCGCCCCGCCCCGCCCCACTCCTGCGACCGCACACAGCCCGCAGCCTGCCTGGCGCCGGCCCCTCCCCGCCCCACTCCTGCGACCGCACACAGCCCGCAGCCTGCCTGGCGCCGGCCCCGCCCCGCCCCACTCCTGCGACCGCACACAGCCCGCAGCCTGCCTGGCGCCGGCCCCGCCCCGCCCCACTCCTGCGACCGCACACAGCCCGCAGCCTGCCTGGCGCCCGCCCCGCCCCGCCCCACTCCTGCGACCGCACACAGCCCGCAGCCTGCCTGGCGCCCGCCCCGCCCCGCCCCGCTCCTGCGACCGCACACAGCCCGCAGCCTGCCTGGCGCCCGCCCCGCCCCGCTCCTGCGACCGCACACAGCCCGCAGCCTGCCTGGCGCCCGCCCCGCCCCGCTCCTGCGACCGCACACAGCCCGCAGCCTGCCTGGCGCCCGCCCCGCCCCGCTCCTGCGACCGCACACAGCCCGCAGCCTGCCTGGCGCCCACCCCGCCCCGCTGTGCTCCTGCGACCGCACACAGCCCGCAGCCTGCCTGGCGCCCACCCCGCCCCGCCCCACTCCTGCGACCGCACACAGCCCGCAGCCTGCCTGGCGCCCGCCCCGCCCCGCTCCTGCGACCGCACACAGCCCGCAGCCTGCCTGACGCCCGCCCCGCCCCGCCCCACTCCTGCGACCGCACACAGCCCGCAGCCTGCCTGGCGCCCGCCCCGCCCCGCTCCTGCGACCGCACACAGCCCGCAGCCTGCCTGGCGCCCACCCCGCCCCGCTGTGCTCCTGCGACCGCACACAGCCCGCAGCCTGCCTGGCGCCCACCCCGCCCCGCCCCACTCCTGCGACCGCACACAGCCCGCAGCCTGCCTGGCGCCCGCCCCGCCCCGCTCCTGCGACCGCACACAGCCCGCAGCCTGCCTGGCGCCCGCCCCGCCCCGCTGTGCTTCTGCAACCGCACACAGCCCGCAGCCTGCCTGGCGCCCGCCCCGCCCCGCTGCGCTCCTGCGACCGCACACAGCCCTCAGCCTGCCTGGCGTCCGCCCCGCCCACACGCCCTCCCACCAACGAGCCGCCCGCCTGCCTGCCTGCCTGCCCTCGCCCCGCCTCCCGCCAGTGAGCTCCCCCGCCTGCCCGTCCCGCCAGCGAGCCGCCCGCCCACCCGCCGTCCCCCTCCCGCCAGTGAGCTCCCCCTGCCTGCCCACCCCCCCAGTGAGCCGCCAGCCCACCCACCCTGCCCCCCACCCGCTTGCCCCCACCCTGCCCCCCACCCGCTTGCCCCCTGTCCGCCCGCGGCCCCCCCCACCAGCTAGTGCTCTTTCCATGCCCCTGGGGCTGAGCCAGCTCCTCTCTGCCCAGCGTTGCCCGGTGAATGCTGCCTAACATCGGCCCCCTGCCGCACTGTGCGCATGCCACTTGGGGCTGTGCCCTCCTGGGGGGCGCCTTATAACCAGCTGCCCACGCGCTTCTCTCCCCGCCCCGCGGCCGAGGCCCTGGGAGTCGGCGGCCCCTTCACTGCTGGATCTGTCTCTTTCGTCCGCAGGGGGAGGGGTTACCCCCGCTCCGAGAGGCTTTGAAGATTTTAGCTGAGAGGGTTTTAATCTTGGAGACAATGATTGGGCTGTATGGTGAGTAGAGACAGACGGACAGCCTGGCAGGGTCCTGGTGGGCCGGGCTGAGCTCTCCTCCCGGGCCCCCGCTGCCTCTGAACCAGCAGCAGCCCTGCTCCCAGCCCCAGGGCCAGGCCCGCCCGTAGGGTCGCCAGGTGTCCGGCTGTGAACCGGACACTCCAGTATTGGAGCTCCCTGTTCGGGAAACACACTGAGCACTGGCCTGGCGGGTATGTTCAGTCAGGCGTGATTAGAGTGTGATGCAGTCCGGTGCGCTGGCTGGAGCCATCTGGCAACCCTAGCGCCCTGCGCCGGCAGCTGGGCCTGCCTGTGTATAACGGGGGCGCGTGGGGGCTCACTTGGGGGCCTGCCTTCTGCAGCTGCTGCAGGAGGAAAAGACCAGCACAGGGCAGCTCCCGGCGCGCCCCGCGGCGTCCCCGGGCCCAGCCTTCATGTTCTCAGACGGGCCCCCCTCTCCGTGCTGGGTGCCCTACACCTTCCAGCAACAAGACGCCCCCTTCCCCACCGAGCCAGCAGAGGCCGGGCACCTGGAACACGACTCTGAACTGCCTCTAAGGGTCCCTGCCGCTTGGCCAGCGGTGAAGGGGCAGGGCTGCTGTAGGGGCTGCCCCTCAGTCCCCTGGTTTTGTGCCAGCCCCGGGCCCGAGGGAGCTCAGAGGGGAAAGGAGGCCCAGAGCGTTCTCCAGACGCAGACGTGCTGACTGGGGTGGAGCTGAGCCCCTGGACTCTGGCCCTGCCTGCCCTGGGCGCATGCCTGCAACAGCAGGGACCCTCCTCCCGCTCCGCAGCTGGACCCAGCGCAGAGCCCTCGGGGCTCCCTCCCCGCAAGGGTGAACGAATTCGCACTGTGCTCTTCTCGATCTCCAGCAGGCCATTAGCTTACAGTCCTTCCTGCAGCAGCAGGCCCAGCTGGAGCTCCTGGCCAGAAGGGTCACCTTGCTGGAAGCCATCATCTGGCCAGGTAACGCGGCTCCTCAGCACGAGCCCCGCACTGTGGGAGCTGGGCCCCTGCATGCCGAGGGCGTGGCTGCAGCTCCGCTGTGCGCTTGGGGCCAGATGGTCGGGATTCCAGTTTGGTGCAGCTATGACCCTTCCTGTCTCCACACTGCCAGCCCCCCAATTCAGCCTGCACGGCTGGGGGCTCAAACTGCCCTTGGAGGAGGGGTCAGAGTCCCTGGCTGCTTGGGGCTGGCACTGGGCACTGCCACAAGGCTCCCTTCCTGCTCACACTAAGGCACAAGCCCATGCCCAGGACCTCTGTGCGCTCCGTTCTGGAGCCATCCGCTGGGGCCAGGGAAGGGCCCCGTTCTCACGGCAGCTCTTCTGGAGCAGCCGCAGCTGCCGGGCCGGGCCGGGCCGAGAGGCGTCCATGGAGATGGCCCAGCCCAGGCCGGCTGTCCGGGAGGGCAGGACCACAGGGCGTAGCGGCCCCGCGAGACTAGCCGACGCGCAGAACCGTGGGGTGCTCTGCCTGGCTGGCGCCGGCCACCGGAGCCAACTCCCTGGGAGCGTCCAGGTGCTCTCGGCTCTGACTGGGCCTTTCTTCCCTCCCCTGCTAGAACCGGAGCCAGGTTCGGGCGCTGGCCCCTTCAGCACTAGCGCCCCCAGCATCCAGCGGAGCCAACGCCACGGGCTGGCAGCCTCCAGACTCCACCCACCCCCGGAGGACACCAGCAAGTGATCGGGCGGCAGCCCTGCACCGGATTCAGCTCCTCCAGCACTGAGCACCCTTGGGCAACCCCCATCCCGGCTGTCGCAGGCAGACACGCTGGAGAAGCCGGCTCAGGATGCGGAGCGGCCCGTCCAGCTGCATGTACTAACCCCTGCTGCCTGGCTCCCCCACTGGTCTGCCGGGGGCTTGGAGGGGATGGCTCCCAAGTGCCTGCAGGGCGGGGGGGCTGCAGAGGGTGGAGCCGGCTTCCGAGGACCCCAGGGATTGGTAGGGGCTGTCTAGCAAAGTGTCCCCTCCCCCCCCGCACCGCAAGCTGACACTGCCAGGCCGCTCTGCCCATAGCCTTGGGCACCAGTGCTTGGGGGGGAGGGGCAGCTGGCCACTGAAACCCTGCCAAGCAGGCTGGGCACACACCTGGGCTGAGTCCAGCAAGGGCATGGGGGTGTTCATCGGACACCCCACTCCTCTCTGCATCAGGTCTGGCTCAGGCCTCCAGCCCCTCCTATGCCAGACCGCTGTGCTACCCCCCCCCCCCCCAAATCCCCTTCCAGCAGCCCAGCACCACCCTAGCCCCTTCCTCCAGAGCTGGGATCTTCCGCCTGGAGGCCAGCGTGGTGCACCTCACTGCCAGGGAGCTCAGCATGAAGCCAGGGACTCCAGAACCAAAACCCAGCTCGCCCCCCTCTCCCCCATTAGCCTCCCTGCACTTCCCCACCCATGGCCCCGAGCACTTACTGTCAGCTGGGAGATCTGCCAGGCTGGTGTTACTGGGGGCAGCAGCCAGCCCCCAGCGGTGCCAGCAGGAGACAGGGACCCTGCTCTATACTGTGCATGCTCATGATCCCGGCCAACTGGGACACAAGTGGGCTACGGTTATTAAACCTCTCCCAGCTTGCCAGCGGCCTGCCAATGTGGCTGTGCTGAGAGCTGGGGCGGGGCACAGGGGGGCTGGCATTGGCTGCAGCCAGGAAGCAATGCCCAACCCCCAATTCAGAGCAGGGAGGCATCATGCTGAGGGCCCATGGCAGAGCAAAGGAATGTGAACAGGCGCTTAGAGCCAGGCCTCGGTGAGCTCTTCCCTCCCTCCCTCCCCCGGCAGGGACATGCTAGCTGGGCAGCTGCAGAGGGCGAGCCCCTGGGTGGGGTACAGCTACCCGTGGGATTGCTGGACAAGAGCAGCATAGCCCAGGTACAAGCCCATGGCTCTTCTGTGTCTGCACTGCCACTACCCAGGCTACCACACGTGGAGGGGAACGACCAGCTGGGCGCACGGACGGTCGGGCAATGCTCATCATCGCACAAGGCCATAGGGGCCAGGAAGGGCTTGTTCGGGCAGTCACTGCTCAGACTCACCTGGTCTGGCACCAGGCCCAGAGGGGGCTACTCGCCTAGTCCTCTTATGCAGCAACAGAGGCTCTTGGGATGCTATTTTAGGCAAGAGTGTGCCCCTACCCATCTAAGAGTGCCTGGCTGGGCACTTAGGGCAGGGGCAGCCCTAAGCCTAGGACCTGGAGGGGACTGTGCCGTGTCTGGGAGCTGTGTGAAACAAGGGAAGCCTCGGACCCCACGCCCAGCGGGAGCTCCATGGCCTACAGGCCGTAGCTTGCCCACCCCTACCCCAGAAGTTTGCGATGCCCCAGAACCAGGGCATGTTCCTCTCCCTGAAGACGCTGCTCCCCATCTCTCTCTCCTCAAGCAGGAAGAGGACATGGGGCCCACTGCAGCAGGATGCAACAGCAAGACCAGCTCTGCTACCTTACCACAATTCCAAGGGCTAAGCCGGGATCAGTATGCACGCAGACACGCACTCAGATGCGCTATCATTTAATAGTCTGCAATAAGGAAATAAAATCAGGATTTACCAATTGTAAGTCACCTGAATTAAAACCCCCTCTGCAAATCTGTAGTCTCAGGTCTAGATCTAATACCAATGGCTCTGTCCAGCGGCAAAGCACCCAAGTACGGCAAGGCTGGACTGTGGAGCAGTTAGAAGAAAGTGCGGCTGACACACACCTGTACTGCCTCCCTTAGATGCTCATGGGGCATGTAGGAATCCCCGTGCCTGGTACCCGTGCTACATGACATGCTCTGGGAATTCTCCACCAGCACTGACCCCTCCTTTCCTGCTAGGCATCCCGCCTTGGTGCTGTAAGCACATCCCCCCCCCCGCAGAGCGTGGCGAGCACTACATTCTGGCAATTAGCAGCGTGCACTGAAGAACCTGCAAGAGTGCAAGTTGGTCGAGTTTTGTGTCTGCATATTTGTCTCATTTCTGTCACAGGCACATGGTACAGAAGACCAAATTCAGAGACTTGAGAGTCTTCAATCAGGTGTATCATAAATTAGTTACTGTGGCAACTGGTCAGTGCCTGTATCCACAGGGCTGCTGCTGTTTCAGGTTGATAACCTCGCTTGAACATTCAAACCACACTGCCTGTTTTACTTTCAGAGGAGATTTATTACAATTGTATTTACCTTTCAAGCTCATACAAGCTGCATTTCTACTTATTAGGCTGCCTTATCCTGAATGTTTTCACCAGAGCACTGGCTCCTTAGCTGCACTCAGATACCAAGATGGCGGGCATGGTATGCATGAAACAAAACCACTTCCAGAGAGAACATTCATCTGGTATTTACAAGATGCCTAGTCACCGATATACCCAGCAATGCATCCTGAGTTACAGGCAAGTCCAATGGACCATTTGAAATGGGGTGTTCAATCCCGTCCTTGGAATGCCGCAAGCCACACTTTCCGGTTAAAGGCCCAGGTGCCGTGCCTGCTCAGCCTTGTCAAATACACTTCAGGATCTTTTCAATCCCTGCTCCCTCCACACAATGCAGCATTCCATAGCAAAGGATTACAAGCCATATGATACATACAACTCATGGGTGAAACTCACTGCCTCTTCTGCAGAGCCCACAGAGCTGGAGTTTGTGATGCCGACTACAGGTGGAGTATCCAGAGTGCTGTCCAATAGAAGCTGAGAAGTGTTAAGTTTATAAACATTTGGAATTTTATTTTAAAAAAACATCACAACCATTAACAGTGTTACAATTAGTTCTCCTCCTCCTGGGTTTGCAAACAATGATACTGAGCATGCTCACAACAATGGTTTCTCATTGGTTTAGTTTTAGTTAAACAACCATTTTGTTTAAAAGGAAAAAAATAACTCGCACACTACCATTTAACTCGGTTTTAATGTTTCTCCACAAATGGTGAAAAATACTAAAGTACAGACAAGGAGTAATCATAATGTTGTGGCCAACATTATAAATATGGAATTATAAATTTAAAACATTTTCTGGTTTAAAAAATAAATCTGGTAGTAAATGCAGCTTTGAAGGTTTCTGCCTCTAGTAGGGCCGGTCTCTCCGCTCCTGACGATGTTCACCCCTACACAAAGGAAAAAGCTTGTTTGATTATAGCTCACGGGACACTCCCACAACCTTGCTGTGCTGTTAGACTGAAGAGGAAAATAATAAAAGGTTTAGAACACGTGATGAGGGACAGTTCAGTCTTTGGGGGAAAAAGGCTGAGGGGACATTTTTCAGGTCTGGTAAAGGGATGTTATAAAGTCTGTGGTCACTTGTTCTCCATTTCTGCTGAAGGCAGGGTAAGGAGGTTTATCTCAGCATGGAAAGATTTAGGGTAGGGATCGGGGAACACTAACTCAAGCACTCCCAAACTCAGACTTCCAATCCCCACCACTGGAGGTTTTTAAGAACAGATTAGGACACCTGTCGGGGATGTCTAAGTTTATTTGGTCTTGCATCAGCGCAGGGGGTTGGACTAGATACGCTCGAGGTCCCTTCCAGCCCGAGACGTCTATGATTTTATGCACACTCCTAGCCCAAGAGGACAGTGTCACCATTTTTTAATTCATTGTTTGTTCCTGTCCGCATCAGCTTTCTGATCAAGAGTTACTGATTTTCTAAGCTTTCTTCCTCCACTTGCCTTTGATCACAGCAGATCTTATTTCATTCCCTGCCTCCACCCCAAAAATCTATCGGAAGTTAAATCATCATAGCCCAGTGATCCCCAAATTTTTTACCTCTCCCCCAAGCTGGGGCTGGAGGGGCAGAATCCAGGAACACTAGAACTGGAAGGGACCTCGAGAGGTCATCAAGTCCAGTCCCCTGCCCTCACGGCAGGCCCAGCCACCAGCTAGACCACCCCAGACAGGTGTGTGTCCATCTGCTCTTCAGTATTTGCAGAGATGGAGATTCCACAGCCTCCCCAGGCAATGTATTCCAGCGCTTAACCACCCAGACAGGTAGGAAGTTTTTCCCAATGTCCAACCTAAAAAACGCTGCAGACAAAGATCAGGCAGCTGAGGCTGGGGACATAGGTGCGGATGGGAGCAGAGCCGAGGCTGGCAGCCAGGCCCTGTGCACAGCTGGGTAGCACTCTGGTCTGGGCCCCAGCAGCATTCCCCCAAACATTCCTCCCTGTCTCCCCGGGGGCAGACCCCACAGTTTGGGGACCTCTGTCCTATCTTGTTGCCAGGTTCCTTCATTTGCTCTCCTACATACTTGTCCATTTTTCCTGGTCCTCCACGCCTGCCACCTCTGCCTCCCATTTGCTCCATAAGAGGTCCTGGTGGGCCCCCAGGTCCTCCTCGTCGTCCTCCTCCAAATCCACCTCGATCCATACCCCGGCCTCCTCTAAATCCACCTCTGTCTCCACCACGTCCTCCTCTGAACATTCCACCAGGGCCACCACGATCCATGAGGCCTCCCCTTCCTCCTCTCATACCCCCAGGGCCACCTCTGCCGCGTTCTCCGCCTGGTAAAGAAAAACATCACCATGAACATTTGCAACCTAGGCTCGAAGGTGAAAACTTGCCTGCTCTATACAGACTTCCAGGTCCTTTCACATTAAACCATCACAAACGTCCCCTAGCAGTAAAAGATGTGTGCACGCAACTCTGAGGCAGAGAGCAGCTCACGGCTGGGCAGCAGAACCATCCAGAGGGCAGTCAGCCCAAGCACAGGGCAGGAAACCTACTAGGCACTCTGTCCAATACTGCTGGCCTGTTTCAAAAACACGCATACTGGCAATTCTGCCAAGGCTGAAGGAACAAAGCACAGATGCTCAGGAAGCAGCATCAGGCCACTTCTGGGCTAAAGACAGCCACACTGCACGAATTACAGATCTCCAGAGAAGTTCCACTGAAAATTGTGGGGAACTCTGAAGCTACATCTACAGTACAGCCCGGATCGACACTGAGATCAATCCACTGGCGGCTGATTTAGCGGGTCTAGTTAAGGCCCAGAAAATCCACCACAGATCTCTCTCCCATCAACCTGTGTTACCCTACCCTGGATGAGGAAAGTAAGGGATGTCAATGGGAGAACTGCACTGTAGCCCCCCTCCCCCCCCAGTCGACTCCAGCTACATGAGTAACGTGGCTGGAGTTGCAGAGCTTAAGCCGATTTCCTGCTATAGTGTAGATGCAGCCTGAAATCTACTGGGGAAGCTGAGGCAGATGGCTGATTGAGGGGTCCCCAAGTGACACTATTGTAGGGTGGGGCTACAGTAGCTGGCTATGCAGATAAAAAGCATTGGCTCAGTAGCATGATTACTCCACCTCTTGGAGAAGGAGAAGCTATGTCAGCAGGCGAGTGTCAGTGCGCACTGCGCTTCGCATGCTCAGTGCGCCCAACACCACCCCTACGCCCGCCGCCGAGCAATGCAAGCGTGCAGACCTGCCCCGAGGAGACTGGATTGCTGCCCATACACACGAGGAAAGAAGAGTCACAGAAATATGGGCAAGTCGCCTCAGGCAGAGCAGTCCCACAAACTGCTGCCTCCAAGAGGGTCTTTACCCAGGCATCTCCCTCCTCGCAGTCAGTCCCTCCCTGAGAACACAGCAAGGACAGTCAACCACACATTCCCATGCGCTGTGCAAAACCTGAGCTCTGCTTCCAAAGCCTTCCCACGGACATACCCGGAGGTGGGAAGGGGGGTGGCAGAAAGCCTTCTGGTTTGGGAGCCTTGCACTGATTGCACTCTGTTCTCCAGGCAAAGTTCTGGTTTCCACACCCCCTAGACCAAACGACAAGGGAAGACAAAGTGTTAGAGCCGACTGCGACAAGACTCAAGAGCTCTACTGTGAATGGCTGCCTGGGGGCAGGCTGGTCCTAGTACAGAATGGGAGACAAGTGTCAGGGTTTAGTCTCAATTCTGATACCAAGTCAACCAGCCCATATTTCTCCACTTCAGGGGTTGAGGGAAGACTAGTTATATTTGCCCCACACTACTGGGCAGCACGCTCTGCCTTGCCAGCACATAGGCAAGGCAATGTATCATGACTCCAAATGATGCGGCTGCTCCAGCCTGCTCCTCTTTGGGGCAGGGGCTGGTTTGTGCATCTGTCCAGCAGTAGCATCATGGCACTGCTATTGCTGACGTGGAAGAGGTGTTAAACTGGCAAGGACCAAGTGCAATTGCTAATGCATCAGTGCTTAGTCCAAGCTCTCGGCTACAGTCCACTCAACAGCTTAGTCGACATTTCCTAACCGACAAGTCCCCAGCGCCTCGGTGGCGCGAGTATTCGCAGGATGCAGCTGTGCAAGGAGGACAGCGTCGGCCTGCAGGGGGCACAGAGGCAACCAGAGCAGCACCGAGGTCAATGCGAACACTCACGGGTTGGGGCACTGCCAGTCTCCAGCACGGTGCTGGACATTCCCTCCAGAAGGGTTTCCTCTAGAACCCCGCGGTCCTCTGGGGGGGAAGCCTCCCCTATCTCCACCTCTGCCGCCCATGCGGCCCATGGGACCGCCAGAACCGCCAGGACCTCCCGGGCCTGAAAGGAAGAAGCTGGTTAATCCCAGTGCAGGCACTGTCACCTCCACAAGAGGGGCTGTCGCTTGGTGCTCTGCACAACGCGTTCAACAGGCAGCGGCCAACATTACCTCCACGCAGTGGGGGAGGCAGCCCACGGGATTCACGCGGGGGCATCCCGCCCCTCATGCTGTTCATTGGCGCCTTCTTCCGAGTGAGAGAAACTTTGAGTTTGCTCCCCTGGAAATCTTTTCCTAGAAAAAACACAGATGGGGCGGCTTGCTTACATCTCACGGAGGGGGCCTACAGGACAGGGAGCCTGCCACTGAGCAGAGCTGCCCACACTAGCTGGAAGTTAGCGCACTGGGGAGTTGACTTCTCTGGTCCGGTTTGACTAAAACCAGAAAGATTCCCAGGTCAGATCTGCTTTACCATGTGTGTGTCTATCACCTGCTGTGTGGAGGACAGACACCCACTTCTTCAGCCTTTGAATTAGCCAAATATTTAGCTATGAAATAAATCCCAGCCACAACTATGCTAATCAGATGGTCACTTACCATCAAACCACTCTATAGCTGCTTTGGCAGTAGATGGGTCATCAAAGAACACGGTGGCATCTCCTTTTGGCTTTCCAGTTTCTTTGTCAAGATAGAAGTTTATCATAGGCTGCCCAGTCCTCTTGTTCATCTAGCAGGAGAACAAAAATCACACTTCAAACTGCAGTGTGCTAATCCAAACGAACTGTAAAGAAAGATTCCCAACACAGCCTTCTCCACTCCTCTTAAAATCATCCCCAATTCCTGAGTCAGAGGTCACAGCTTTCATTTCAATGACAGGTACAACCGTTCAATCCCACAGACCCCCAAGCCCTGTCAAAGGATGTGCCTAAATCCTCGCATTCCACCTAGGGGGCACAGCTACTGTAAATATAGATGTTATGGGGGAGGTTATTTCAGGGGTTCTCAGCCAGCCAGGTTGGGACCACACCACTAGAACATGAACCCTGAGCAGGGATGTCTCAGACTGGACACGGCTGAGGATCGGCGCTCTACTTCCATCCTACGCTACTAGCTGGGGAGACAGCTATTGCCCCACACTTCCGCAGCCTTGTGTAGAATGAGAGCTTTGGCAGGGACCTCGAGGAGTCATCTGAACTCCTGGCAGGACTCCGTATTACCCAACCCATCCCTCAGGGGCATGTGTCTAATCTGTTCTTAATTCCAATTGGAGAGCCCTCCCCCTCCCCAGGCAATGTATTCCAGCGTTTAGCCACCAGCAGGAGGCGTTTCCTAACGTCCAACCCAACCCTCCCTTGTTGCCATTTAAGCCCACTGCTTCTTGTCCTAGCCTCAGAGATCAAAGAGAATCCTTTGGTCTTCTCTCCGCCAACTAAACACTACTGCTAATAGAGGTGGAACCTCTCTAGTCCAGCAACATCCATGGTCCGGCATGACTGTAATTAGCCGGATGTCCACTTATCATGGATGAGACCAAGTTTCCCGTGGCCCCATCTAGTTTAGTTTCCAGCCACCAATCCCGGCTTTCAGTGTTCTGTGCTGCTATTTAGCTCTAATTTAAGCCCAAGTCTTCTAAGAGCCCAACAAATTGTAAAGAGCCGAGTAAGCGGTGGAAGTGTTGGTAATGCTGCCAGGCAATACTGAGCTCCTGGGGTTGGCAAATTCTCTGGCTCGGCACCGGTCAGGTCCTGAGGGAGGGTTAGGGTTAGAGAGAGGTGCAATCTGTACATCCCAGAACGATGTTCACTTTTTGGTGGGCAACATTACACTGTCGATTCATGTCGCTTATGGGCTACTGTGACCCTCAGATCCCTTCCCTTAATACTCGTTCCTGGGTAGTCATTTCCCACTGTGTGAGTAAAGTGGAGTACTTTGTTTTGCCATTATTAAATGTCAGACCATTTCTCCTGTCTTCCAAACCCTCCGTGCTCGGTACTGCCTGCAAACTTGACAAGTGTACTATCTACGCCGTTCCACATCACTGGCGAAGACACCGCAGAGCCAAACCCAGACCTGATTCCGGGAGGGCCCCACCTGACAGGTCCTCCCAGCTTGACCATGAACAACTGATTACTCTCTGGGAACCAACCAGTTATGCCCTCACCTTATAGCAGCTCTACCTCCATTGTATTTCCCATGCATACCCACATTGTCACCCACCTTGATAACACCACATTGTTTGAAGAAGTCTGCCAGCTCCTCTGGGGTCACATTGTCACTCAGCCCCTGTACATAAACTGAACTGTTGTCTGAGTCATCATCTGGGTCTACAGGCGGGCCTAAGGAGATCAAATTCACAAAAGTGTCATTATACCAAGTGATCACAAGAGATCATGAAGAACAGGATTCAGTTTGGTCTGCTCAACCTTAGTGGCAATCTCCTAAATGGATTGCTACCTCATAGGGTAAACAATTACATACTTATGGACATGCCAGATGAAAATCTAGTCACAATGCAGGATTCAGTGGCATCATCTTTATATGTAAGGAAGAGCCATCCTGCCCACTCAGCAAAAAGCTCATCGGCTGTAAATAATCAGCTGATTTATTTCCTAACACAAGGGAATGTTGGTCAGCCTCTTGCCATGCCTAGTGTATACCATTCAGGTGCCACAAGAAAACAGCCAACACCGGGTGGAAGTCTTTTTGGGGAATCATTTGACACCAACATCTGGGTAACAGCAGGTATTCAATTGCAGGTGCACATAACATTTAATGTCTTTAGTGCAATTATATTGCCTTTTGTTATCAGTCACAACAAGCTGATCCTGGGAAACCACTAGAGATATGCAAAATTCACAACTGTACAGGGCTAAAAAAGGAAAAACCCACCGCTCACAAGCTCTCGGCAGAGGGGAGAAAGGAAAGAGAAAAGCGCCTGTCGGGTAAGTTATTCCAATACCGCTGGTAGCTAGATGTCTGTTCTAGCTGAAGAGCCATGGACATGCTGCATAAATACCCTCCCCTTTCCTGAAGAGATGGATAAGCGTCTAAGTGAATGTTTGCTCCATTTAAATCAGCCAGCCCAACTAGCTGATTAATCAAGAAAGCAGAAGAGTGAATCGGACACTGAATACAGCAGGTGAATGCCCCTGAGCCCTTTAAACAGGCAGGGAAGAAAGAAAGCCGCATGTGAATATCTGCCTTCATGCATGCAGGAAGAACCAGTGAGGAGTCCTTTTCAGCGTGCCCAGGTGATATTCTGAAAAGTGTTCAAAATTACCTAAATCAAGATCTGGTCCTTCTTCCATGGGTCCTGCCAGCCAGGGGGGAAATCACAGAACATGTTGTTAGTGCACGTCTTGCAGGCTGAACCCTCGACACACACAAATCTATCTACTTATAACCACCATATGATGGTGTTGGTTAACTCAGATTGACCTTCATTGCACGCATGTCAGCAATGCACCCTTTTTACATGTTTTTAAAAAATCAGTTTGCTACTTTTAGCAGCCTTTTAAACCGTTATAACACTTGTTTAGCTGTATTGGGCCAATCAGTGTATATTTATCAGAAAAGTTACTTTTTTATTTATTAAATCCAAACAAAATTAAATTTATTCTCCCCAAATTACAAAAGTAGCTTCTCAATACTCCAAGTTACCCTTTGTTTTGTAACCATAGGTTAACCGTATACCCCTAGGCATTGCCGGCAGTACCCGTTACGGCTTCTTGTATCTCATTTTTAACCACTTATGAAACTAATACAAATTATATTTTTTCTAAAAACGGACTTGATTTTTTTAACACTATCCATTGTAATGCTCAAAAACTTACCACCAGGCTTATTGAAGCCACCTCGCTCTCCAGCGCTGCTGGGGGGATAAACGAAGAAATGAAGGCCTTTCCCTTTAAAAAGCCAGTACCGCTCGGAGCCTCTGGGGCTCCCTGGGAAGAATGGCACTGGCTAAACATCTCCAAACAATGCATCTGTCTGTCTGTCTCATCTCATCTCGGCACTATGCCTTTCTTCAGGGCAGCTTGCTCAAGCTTCCTTTACGCACAACCTTGCTTGTCTGGTCTTACACACCACTTTTGCTGCGGTACCCTTTCATTACTTCTCTTGGTATTAACAGTACAATACTTGGCAAAAACAGTTAGAGAGTTTCAAATTGTGTTTGATTAAAAAAAAAAAAGATAAGTCACCTACAGGTCAACTCCCTCCCCTGTGTGTGTACATAAAGGTGCACCCTCAGCCTCTTGCAGCAGGAGAGCAACCGAGTTCCTGGACCCTTAACATTAACAGTTACAAAGAGGCAGGAGACAACCATATGCAATACCTAGAACACAATTCAGATGACATTTCCACTAAAACCTTAGTATAAAGCCATACATTTAGGTCACTACTGGATTTAACAGTCTCTGTGAAAGGAGAGCTTACAGAATCAGGGCTCAAAGGCCTGGGGGTGCAGCTTTGTGGACACAAACCAGAAATTAAGAGTTCGACGTGTGCCAATGCAAAAATCACAGCCTTTCGCTATTACAAAAGCAAGACTAGGCTGTTTAGTTCTCAATTGCTTTCAAGTGCTGGGTTAATTAGGAAAATGCCACCTGAAAAGGGTTTTATGCAGTGGGGGAACGTTGTTTGGATGGTGGGAGAGAGGAGGGAGAGAGCCATCTATTCACTAGCAAGTATTGCACCTTTAATAGCTAAAAAAGTTTTAAATACACAATTCCAAGCTGTTGCATGCAGCTTTGCTTCCTTTTTTTCTTAAAAGTACACACCATATATGTAATGTCTCTCGTTTTCAACACATACGTTTACACTTTTTAATGTTACACAATTCTAAAGTATTATACCAGTATGCAGTTACCAAAGTTACAGAAGGATTCCATTTATACAATGAATACATTTGGTTAAAAATATTCTATGTATATTTTTCCTCTCCATATGGACACCGTGTCTAGTCCCACTTTTCATTATGCTGCCGGCTGAGTACTGAGTACGGGTACTTTTTAAGTATTGAAGTGTATACAAGGCTCTCACTTTGTAACCTGTAGCATATAAATGCGACAAAGCATGTTAAAAAGTTTCCATGTTTAACAGCCAATGAAAATATAAAATAATTGAGTCAATGAAAAAGGGCATGTTAATAACATTGAGCTCCTTACCTGCCGAAGACACTGAAATCCATCACCACACCATGATAAAAGGGCCGAGTTCCCCTACCCTGCCCCCTTGGTGTTCAACCTATTGCTTCATGGGAAGGCCACCTTTTCTATGGACAACAGAAAAACTACATCCAAAAAGCAGGCGGCCTCTTTTATAGACTAGTCAGCTGGATCACTACAGAAGTAATTTATTCTTTGATTACAAGTATGAAATTGGAGAAAAAAAAATTGTGAATCTTTTGCAGCAAACAGCACCAAAATGGCTAGAAGTTTTAAGACGTGATGATAGTAATTTCAAGTGTCTACATCTACTTTAAAAACATTAGAAATAAATACATCATGGGTGAAATCTTTATACAGAACACTGGAACCCTGTTCCACTCAAGCCAGTTTATGAAATCAGTAACATTTTTCCGTGTGAAAATGTGTTGCTTTTATATTTTAAAGTTCTAGGTAGTAGTATTTCTCCAATAAAGATTTCAAGCCATTTGGATTCATTTTAGCTGAGCTATGCAGAATGAGAGAATAACTTCTTCAATTTCTAGGTGCAATGGGGTTCTAAAATAGGGCATTAATAAATGCTGCACGTTTACGGAAGGCTGCTGGTTCACTCACCCAATCATACAAATTATATGGGGTAACATTTGACTGAGATTGTCCTGCTCCAGTCTGGGTATTTTTAATCTGTATGAATGAAACATTCTGCATAGCTTTAAACTCAGTTTCATAGGGATGGAACACACACAAAGCTAACCCTTCCTTATGTTAGCCGTGATAGCTAGTCCACCATCCTCACCTTTATTACAACAGACACCAGAGACAGGGCACTAGAAACGACTGATCTGAACAAATAGGTTTACTAAACCAGATTATGCCATCAGTTAAAATGGCCAAACTGATTTAGACCACCTGAAAGCTCCAATGGGGAGCAGTCCTGGAAGTCAAGTCAGATCTTTGGGCGTTCTTGGGGCTTTTCTTCACACTCCAACCAAGCCACCTAGAGCTGTGGCTTCAACACTCAACTAACCCATACATCGACTTAAGACAGTAGCTCCAAGTGCTACTTTGACGCAAACAGAGGCTGAGGGGAAACACTGTATAAAAGCAGACGACAGGCTTTTGCCATGTACATACCTGAATGCGAAGACCCAACAGTGAGGCAAAGAAAGTGACCCCTGGGTCTTCCGGAAGGTTTGTGTGTGTTCTATCCAATGTTACTGGTAAATCCCACAGAGGGTTTCTCCTCTGAATAACCATGAAGGGAGCTGAAAGTTCTGCATTTCACAAAACCCTTAATTCCCCCAAGCCCAACAAAATGCAGGAAAAAAAATAGGTCCTGCCCCTACTTCCCCTAGGAGGATATTTCCATGGACTAGAAACAACCTTGCTATTAATAAATATGCGCCATGGAAGTGTGCTTTGAAATGTCATCTTTCAGCCCCTCCTTCCATTTCAAATCCTATGGGTAAAACAGATTAAGGTAAAAGGAGAAAAGATTTGCTCTTACCCCATTCCACCGCGTCCTCCTCCCCGCCCACCTCTGCTCATGCCTCCGCGTTCAAATCCTCCTCTTCCCCTTCCCCGGCTATCAGGGCCACTCATGCTCCGGCTTTCTCCTGGGCCAGAAAAGCCTCCGGATTCCTGTCCATATCCACCCATGTTACTGGGATGGTCCTGGCGAAATGAACCTGAGGAGAGGCAAGAGTGTAAATATTAAGTCTGAGGTGCCTGTTCCAATTACTCCTCTGCACCTGCCTTCAGTACCACAAGCTTTACTCTTGGGAGAATGCTGCATCGCTGCACGTGCACAAAACGTACGCTCCTGGCAGATTTCATAGAACCACAGAGCTGGAAGAGACCTCAGGAGGTCATCAAGTCCAGCCCCCTGCTCTAGGCAGGACCAATCCCAACTGCTCTTATGCAGAAAAATGACTGGACAGGGAGGCAAAGGGAAGCCATAAGAGCAGCCATGCAACTCTCCACAGAAGCCTGTTTCAGGTGCCCAGGGCACCCCACAGAAAGGTGAATCACTGCGGGGCAAGAGGTGGGACTGAGGAAAGACCCAGCTGGTGGCTCCTACCCTGTGCTGTGCTCAGCTGCTAGTCCCAGCTAGGCAGGGGAGGATGGAACTGCTACTTCTCCCACATGGCTTCTGGGGATGGGTGGCCCACAGCCATATTTCTTAGCTGCAGGAAGTTCTGCAAACTACTCCCCCCACACCCCACACTTTCTGCACCCACTGCTCCTCAACTACAGGCAGAGGGATCTCTGCTGCTCTCCCATCCGTCTAAGCCCCCAGTGCATCCAGACTTCCTCACACCCAGCCAGACTCTCCTACGGAGCTTCAGCCCCCTACAATCAAAAACCCCTCCCCCACGAGCTTCACTCCCCCTGCACCTGGACTATACCTATGAGCTCCCCACATCTGCATCTCCAGCCCACGGACCCCCAACCAGCTGCACCTGAATCCCCGCCCCGAGTCCCTCCAACTGAGCTCCCCACACCCAGACCCCTTGCTGAGTTCTAAACCCCTCCCAAACAGACCATCCCTGCTGAGCTCCAGTCACCTTCACCCCAGAGTGCCATCAGCACTGCACCCAAACTGCCCCATGCAGAACACTCAGCTCACACCTGGATCCCATCTTGCTCAGCCTGTCTCCCCACAGCTGGTAGGGAGGGGCAGGCCCAGAGTCTTTGCGCTGTGTCAGAGCTGAGTGCAGCCACACCTCTGAGTCCATGTCTTGCCAGGAAGAGGGGTGAGGGGGAGAGGAGAGAAGAGCTGCACAGTGATCTCCCACCTCTGGGCAGCTGGTGGCCTGTGCTCCCCACTGCCATGCTGGAGCCTCCATATTTCCAATAACTCTTGCAAAATATCCCAGAAGCTTAAAATGCTGTGTGCAGAATATGTAACTGTTTGGTTCAGAATGCCCTCAGGAACAGAGTTGTAGCAGGGTGAGCGCGCACTAGCTGTTTGGCATGGATCTTACCACAACGACACTACTGAAAGCAGGGTGCATAGCACTTAATTTGTATCAAACTTAAAATACCCTCCCACCAGTAGAAAAGCCTGCAGAACTATCGGCAGACACACGGCCTGCTGGCTGGAAACCACGCCACTGTAAAATGAGTGCAAAGCCTCCTCCAGAGATTTACTAGTGTGTCTTATCTGACGAACATGGCGAGACAGAACCACCTTTACAGCTCTCCTCTTCAGGTGAGCTACATCAGGCAAACTCACTCTGCTGGCCGTAGCTGCTGCTCTGCTGGCTGTATTGGCTTGGGGCCTGGCTGTAGGATCCAGTCGGGGGAGGATAACTAGTAGGTGGCTGCTGGCTATAGCTGCTTTGCTGGCCGTAGCTAGTCTGTTGCCCATACGTGCTTGGCTGCCCATAGGTGCTCTGCTGAGAGTAACTGCTCTGATCGTAACTACTTGGCTGTGTAGAGGAATAGCTGAAAGACAAGAATTAAAATATGTTTCTAGATGGAAGAGAAATCAAGCCCTCTGGAAACATGCATTAGGCTGCAGTGGCATCCAACTAGACAGTACTGCAAGTCAGAATCTGTATTAACACAAATGTGAGGTCATCCTAGAGAGGCAGATCTGCAGGCATAGAGAAAAGAAAAAGCAGCCAGCTAGGTTGCTAAAAGCAAAAAGAGCGTGAGCCAGTTCTTAGCTCAGAAGAGAGAACTATACCACGGAAATCATCGCTATTTTCCAAGTGGGAAATCTGCCCTTCTTGGAGCCTTGCACAGAACCCTTGCAAATGAACAGATGCAGTGAATGACGGATATCTGCCAGTCTAGCATTTCAAAGCCACTCAAGGCTATGAAATACCAGCTGGCAAATATGGCTTGTTAATATTATTTCTTATCAATCAAGAGCAATCTAATTCACTTCATTTTCAACAAGATAAAGTATCTCTGCTTGGCATGTGTAGGCTTTTCAGACATCTTTGAGACTGTCAAAAGCAACACCTGTCTGTCCTACATTTCAGGGTTAACGACTCATCCGAGATTCATCCTCTGGACAAAAGCATTTTTACAAGTTAACAGTGAAGAGGGATCCTAGGAGCCTGAAACACATCCTCTCTCTAGGACCCAAAGTTTAATTAAAGAGTGAGTTAAATGCAATTTTGCCTCCTTTTGTTATTATGACCAGGGCTCGACAAACAACGTAATCTACTCGCCCGTGGCGAGCAGATTACACCCTGGAAGAGCTGGCGCAGAGTGATCTGCCCATGTGCAGAGCGCAGAACCGCGTGGCTGGTGAGCAGGGTTCGCCACCATTCGGCGAGCCTGATTATGAATATCTATCCTTTGATTAGAGCGTATTTAATCACAACCCACAATCTTTCACCCTGCAGTGAACAGAAGACTGGTTAGATACAAGTAAGCTTGCTTATCGCTAATATTTGCAATAATCTGCAATTATGGCAAGCAAAGATATAAAGAACAAATGCTTAAAGTCTTCATACAGTAGCAAAGTCCCTTTAAAAAAGGCAACAGTGCTTTTATCCAAGCAAACAAAGTTAAATGCTCCAGAACTACCCTTTGCTAACCCTGATTTTCCAGAAGAATTACCTGGTTGGAGGGTAGGATGGAGGAGCAGTGACAGGCTGCATAGGGTAACTTCCAGGCACCTGAGGATAACTGTAGTTACTTTGTCCATATCCTAAGCTGGGCTGGCTGTAGCCTGTGGTACTCGACTGAGGTTGGCTGGTCTCCGCTGGCTTGCTGCTATCCTGGGGTCTAAAAGCAAAGTTCAGCAATGAAAAGTCATCTGGTACCAACATCCCTCTGCCCCAATTCTCCTTGCAACAAGCAATGATAATCCAAAGTACAGACAAAATTTGTGGAATTTATGACCTAAAGTTGCCAGTAGGCAGTCCCATGCTTTTTAACTTCAAATTAGTGTCAGTTTCATCACTATGACAGCAGACAGAATTCTTTAGTTAAATTCGAGGCATTTTACACTCTGCCTGGCAATTGATACATTCTCCCACTACTAGAGAAATCATAGGCTACCTCCTTAACAATAAAATAAATATAAGTTGTGGCAAAATTGTATGTACCTTACATCAGGTGCAATCTCAAATCTAAAGCACATAGTTTAGAATAAGACCAATTTCCTTGTGGCCCCAGACAGATCACATTCTAGCACCAATTAATTCAGTAATAGCATGCACTACGTGTGGGGTTAAGTTTTTTTCCCCACTATGCCTGTTAACTGCTACCACAAAGCTGGTGAGCAGCTTTGCAACTTGATGACATCAGCTTGTTTTATTTAATATTCAATCTGATTTAGAGAGAACTGTTCTAAAATCTCTTTTTAGTTAAAAAAAAAAAAATCTTACATTTGCTGACCATAAAAATGAAACTAAGAGGCCTAGTCTCAAGAGGGGTCGAACACGCTGAAGGCATTTTGTATCATGTCACACGTGTACAGCCATTCCCAAAAGACTTGCAATGCAACACTATTGCTTTAAGTAACCCATAACAAAGACAAGAGCTAATTTCCCACTATTTCCAATCTGACAGTATTAGCACTGCATCTACAATCAGCTGCACTGTTTCATAGGTCAGTTGAATGTCCTGTGTTCGGCAACTGCTTGGTAACCTTGCTGGCACCCTGTCTAATGGCAGAGGGAGGAAGTCATGTACACACTTTCCCCAGGCAGCAGCAAAGCTGCAATTAAAAATGTGAAAACAAAGGAAGAGAGTAAGCCCAAACACATTTGGTGGTGTTCTTGGACCTATCAAGAGCCCCCCCCGTCCCTCATCAACAGGAGAGCAAAAAGAGATAAGGCGACAAACAACGAAAGCGTGTGTATTACCTTGCAGGTGCAGATGTTGCTGGCTGCTGCCCATACGTTGGGTAGGCAGGCTGGGTGCCATAAGCAGACTGTGCTGCATAAGAAGCCTGGGTCGTAGTAACTGTGGGGGTGGTAGTATCATAGGCCGCTGTACCGTAGCCCTGGACAGGCTGACTATAAGCTGGGGGGGCAGTCGGGGTGGTATAACCTAAAACAAAACAAAAGCCTGGTCAGACAAAGTCATTCTAAAGTCCATATTTCAGACTATTTTTACTCTTCTCCAGTCTTACCCAGAAGTTACAAATGTTACTGATTTTACTTTTACCATGCAACATAAGTAACCTGAGAACAAAAAATTGACTTATGCCCCTTTTCTGATTCTTCACAGCATATGAAGGCCTGGAAACGTGTTTCCCCCAAACAGTGGTTTTGCTTTAATATTAGAAATTCCAGTCTAGTCTTCCAGGTCCAACTACAGCTAGAGAAATGATGACGAGACTGATAACAAAAGCTGACTGACCAAGGGGAGTTCCTTTTAGTCAGACTAAAGATTAGTTGTTTACAACTATTTAAGTTCAAGTTCAAGAACTAATAAAAAACAGACTACAGGTGAGGACCTATAGAAAGTATGCCAAAACAGGGATGAGTCAGAGACCATGTCATTTCTAAAGTTAAAAAAACCCAACAAAACAAAAACAAGTAATTAATTACAGGAGCTCTTAGCTAAGCCATGCCCATATTAGACCTTAATACAGCACACAAAAAAAAGGCATAAAGCTATCTTTTAAGACTATTTTTACTGGTTACCATTAAATTGAAATCATTAGTAATTCTTGAACTGTAAAGAACGTCATTTTGCACTTACATAAGAACGGCCATACTGGGGCAGACCAAAGGTCCATCTAGCCCAGTATCCTGTCTTCCAACAGTGGCCAATGCCTGGTGCTTCAGAGGGAATGAACAGAACAGGGCAATTATCGAGTGATCCATCCCCTGTCATCCAGTTCCAGCATGAGGCAGCCAGAGGCTTAGGACATCCAGAGCACATAGTTCCATCCCTGACCATTCCGGCTAATAGCCACTGATGGACCTCTCTTATATGACCTCATCTAACTCTTTAATGCAGTTACACTTTTGGTCTTGACAACATCTCCAGGTTGACAGAGTTGCATGGAGAAGTATTTCTTTGTGTGTGCTTTAAACTTGCTACCTACTAATTTCAATGAGTGACCTTGATTCTTGAGTTACGCGAAGGGGTGAATAGCACTGCCTTATACACCCTCCACACCATTCATGATTTTATAAACTTCTCCCATATTGCCCCTCAGATGTCTCTTTTCCAAGTTGAAGTTCAGTCTTTTTAATCTCTCCTCACATGGAAATTGTTCCAGGTCCCTAATAATACGTTCTCATACCTTCTCCAATTCTAGTTACAGATTTTTTTTGAAATGGAGCAATCAAACTGCATGCATCCAGAGTGGAGGTACCAGGATTTATACAGTGGCATTATGATGTAGACTTTATTATTTATCACCTTCCTGGTGGCTTCTAGCACTGTTAACTTTTTTGACTGCTGGTGCACATTAAGCAGATGTTTTTAGAGAATTATCCATAATGACTCCAAGATCTCTTTCTTGAGCTGATTTAGACTCCCATGAGCCAGGATTTTGAATATACAATAGGGATGTCTTCCAGTGTGCATTACTTTGCATTTATCAACACTGAATTACATCTGCCATTTTGTTGTCCAGTCACCCAGTTCTGAGATCCTTTTGTAATGCTTCAATCTGCTTTAGACTTAACTATCTTAAGCAATTTAGTATCAGCTGCAAACCTTGCCAGTTCACTGTTTACTCCTTTTTCTGGTTCATTTAATTACTATACTGAACAAGTACATTCTACTAACTTAAAGGAAAATATTTCGACAAAGCAACATATCAAAGTCAAATTATGTCTACTTTTTGATATGTCATTGTCATTAGGGATGTCAATGTGTAGTTGACTACATGATTAACTGATTGTCTAGGCTTATCAGTTAATTCTATCAACTACACGCATTTCTCACCCCCTTGCTTCCTCTGTATCAGGGGGTGGGAGAGGAGGCAGTGCCTAGGTCATGGACACACACACACTGCCATGCTC
The DNA here is from genome assembly GCF_049634645.1 of Pelodiscus sinensis. Classification (NCBI taxonomy): domain Eukaryota; kingdom Metazoa; phylum Chordata; order Testudines; family Trionychidae; genus Pelodiscus; species Pelodiscus sinensis. The sequence continues at coordinate 5,553,435 of NC_134725.1, read as the reverse complement.
TCTCATCTCTGCACGACACACACTGCTAGCTTCTGTGCCACACACGCTCAATCTGTGTCGCAAAGTCTGTCACTCAGAGTGTCGCTTTCACAGACATACTCTTATACTCTGTAGTACAGCCCTGCCCCTTCCAGGGCCCAAAGATGGCCCATGACCATGTATCAAAATTCATGAAGTTGCTCCCTGCAAAAATTGCCCCCCCCCCATGTAAACAGTGAACCAAGAACAAACCACCTCTAAAAGCTGCATTAGTTATAAAAGCAATCCTGTACTTATTCTTCAAGACATAAGATTACTCTCAAAAGAAACCCTTCCTCACTCAAAAATGGTGAAGAATTACGCAATTAAATATTGATAGAAATGTAGCCGTGTTAGTCTGGTGTAGCTGAAACAAAATACAGGACTATGTAGCACTTTAAAGACTAACAAGATGGTTTATTAGATGATGAGCTTTCGTGGGCCAGACCCACTTCGTCAGATCAAATAGTGGAAGAAAATTGTCACAACCATATATACCAAAGGATACAATTAAAAAAATGAACACACATGAAAAGGACAAATCAAATTTCAGAACAGAAGGGGGATGGGGGGGGGGGGTAAATGTTTGTGAGCTAATAATATTAGAGGTGATAATTGGGGAAGCTATCTTTGTAATGGGTAAATTCGACACTTTACACCTGAGTTTGAACAAAGAATCTAGTTATCTTACCCAGATAGCTTCCCCAATTATCACCTCTAATATCATTAGCTCAAAGACATTTACCTTCTCCCCCCTCCCCCCCAAAATCCCCCTTCTGTTCTGAAATTTGATTTGTCCTTTTCATATGTGTTCATTTTTTTAATTGTATCCTTTGGTATATATGGTTGTGACAATTTTCTTCCACTATTTGATCTGACGAAGTAGGTCAGGCCCAAGAAAGCTCATCATCTAATAAACCATCTTGTTAGTCTTTAAAGTGCTACATAGTCCTGTATTTTGTTTCAGCAATTAAATATGTTATGGTGTAATTTTTTCTCCACATTTTCCATTGTAAGGCTTCTCCCATCACCCACAATCTATGCCCAGATACTAATAGAAGCCCCACCTGTTATACCCTAGATATCTGTAGGGAACCTTTAGGAAGTTTCCTTTCCATTAGAATGTTAGTGTTATTTTTCATAAAGAATGAGCCACACAAAACTGTAGCCAGAATTTCATTCGGGTAAAAAAAAAGACTACATTTTAGCACAGACTCCTGGCTCAAACCAAATGCACCAGAATATACTCTTTAAATCTCTGCCGACTGAGTCACAATCTTTTTTTTTTTAAATATGAATGTTTTTTCGTGAAGTAGATTCCAGTTTATAAAGCACAAGTTACAGTCATTTACAGCACATTATGAAGATGTTAGCTATATATCTGAACTGAAAACCCATAGACAACATGGAACATGCAACGGTGGTGGTCAGAACAATCGGAACATGTCTAATCATGCTGTTTACCCTTTAGGAAATAGTAAAGACAGTGAGGTTATAGTCCCCTGGAACATCCTGGTACAGCGGTCACTAGATTGCTTGTAAAGTTTTATCCATAGACCATGGAACTCAGGAGTTTGTGAATGGCACTCATCATACAGACAACTAACTTATAAATGGCATTAAATACTAGCAAATTTTGAATCGTACTGTATGTTTAATGTGATGTTATCAGGGCTAAAACAAATGAAACACCTAAAGGGTTAACATCACAAGTTTAGACAAAATGAAATAGCATTTCCCATGCAAGAGTGAGCAGGGTAGTCAAACCTGTACTGGTCCCTTCTACTGTGGAAAGCACAAGACAAAAAGTAGAGGGTACACTATCAGAACAGGCAAACAGTCACTAACCAGTTGGATTTTCAAGCAAGAGACGAGATGCCAAGTATGCATTCCCAATGGGTAGGGTCCTACCAAATTCACACCCTAAATATGTGCCACAGACTGTGAAATGTTGAATGCTTGGGCCCTATATTATAAAGATTTCACGGAGAGAACAGCATTTATCAAATTGAGGACCCTGACCCAACAGAGAGTTGCAGGAAAGTTGCTAGGTTATTTTTATTTTTTGGGGGGTGGGGGGGGTTCCGCACTATTGCCATCCTTACTTCTGTGTTCCCTTCAGATCTGGACAGCTGGAGAGCCATGGCTGACAACCGGGCACTCAGCTCTGAAGGCAGTGCCATGCCAGCAGCCAGTGCTCTCCAGCTGCCCAGCTCTGAAGGCAATGCTTCAGAAGCAAGCATAGCAATACTGCAACTTCCCCCCCCACCGTCCCCCGCCATCTCACACACACACACACACACACACACACACACACACACACACACACACACACACTGCTCCTTTATAGGTCAGGACCCCTAAAATTCTAACATGAAATTTCAAATTTAAATAGCTGAAATCAAGAAATTTACAGTTGGTAAAATCCGATGACAAACTGACCAAAATGGACTGTGATCCAATGAGGGGTTGTGGGTTTTTTTTAAACAAAGTACATTCTGTAGTGGTTTAGATTCATATTTAGGTAGAAGATTTTAACAAAGCTCTTTCCCCAATAAAACAAAGTCATGCAACAGTGCTGAGGCTCCTACCTGTTGGAGGCTGCCCATAAGAAGTTGCATATGCAGTTTGCCCATATGATGCGGTTGTCTGAGCCTGTGTGTAACTGACATCAGTGGGCTGTCCATAAGTTCCGTAACTCTGTTGCCCATAGGCCTGCTCCATAGATAATACACATTTAATTCAAGCACTGAGATCAGTTTAGTTATTACAGAGACACATATACACAGTAATTTTGGTGACACTGAGTAAAAAGGCAGCAATGTGGAGCAATTTATATCAAATTATCTTTGTTTTAATAATAGATTTAAATTAAGGTTAAGACTTTGTAAAGCTAATTTGAGCTACTGTATTTTTAGATTAAAATGTCCAATCAAATAAATTAGAAGTGCTGTTTTTAAATGTCACTATTGATAGAGTAACTATTAGAATTTTACAAATCCTCTAGCAGCAGTTCTAAAAATGTGGGTTGTGACCTCGTTTTAATGGGTCGCCAGAGCTGGGGCAAGCCCTAAGTCTAATACTAGCTGAGCCCTAGACAGTGAAGGCTCAGATTACAGGCACCATGGACTCTAACCCTGTGCACCACTCCCAGCCCCACTCCCTCACACAGCAGAACTCGGGCAGGCTTCAGTACCCCTTCCTGGAGCGGTGTAGTAATGTTTGTTGTCAGAAGGGGGCTGTGATGCAATGGTGTTTGAGAACCACTGCCTTTTAGGCAGAACAAAATATCAGAAATTAAGCTCCTGATCCTGCAAACAATCAAACACATAACTGTACCCAACCAAATAATCAGTCTTCCGACTACTCACAGTTAAAGTTACCCTTTAACTTCAAGGTAAAATTAGGGATGTAAAATCCCACTAATCAGTTAACTGGGTAAACATTACATTTAATGCATTTGAAATTTATATTGACAGACACATCATTTTAACAATCTGGATCATTAAGGGTTTTTTTTTAAACCCAAACATTGCAGTTTCCTTCTGAAGGGCATCAACCTGAAATCTAATCAATTTCAAGCATTAACAATTGTTTCTGGATTGATACCTGTACCTAAAATCTATCCTCACCCTATTCTATCCAACATCTGCTGCAATTTCACAAATTGTATTTCCCTAACTGAACAGGTTTCTCTCTCCTGCATTGATGAATGAGAGAGTCACACACAGGGAAACTGTTAAACACCAAACATTATTTTCTCTTCATTCTCTCAGTTATAATGGTAGGCTTAGAGCAGTTTTCAAGCAAGGGTCAGTGGCCACACAGCCCTTTCAAGGTGTCTAAGGGACCATGTGGCTGAAACTCCAATTCCCAGCAACCCCTCCCAGGGCTGAACCTGGGCGATGCAGGGCTGAAGCCCAGATCCCCAGCAACTAACCCACGTGGCTGAAGCCAGGGCTGAAAGCTGAATACTGGAGCCCCCCAACCCCTGGTGTTCCCTGTGGAGCAGAAACCCTAAGTCCATGGGCAGAGTTAGGGACATGGAGGGCACTGCCCTCCACAATGGCAATCTAGGGGGACAGCTCCACACCACCCCCTTCCGCTCTGGTCCGGCTGGAGGTGAGAAGCTAGAGATGGGCAGCATGGGACAGCTGCACTTAGTGCTATGAAGCAGGCAGCAACAACTGTCTCGTTTCCTCATTTCCTGCCAGTCCCCCAGGCCAAAGCTGCTTCTCAGTTCCAAGCCCCTTTTGCTCCTGCAGGCTTCATGGCTGGCAAACTGCTCCAGGACCAGCGAAGTCCTCCCAACACGCAGCCCCAGTGACTCCCTAAGCTCCCCCCGCAGCCTGCACACAACCTCAGCTATCCCCCTCCCTGTACCCATAGCCACCCTATGCACACACAGGTCCTAGCTATTCCCTCCTGGCACCTTAAGCTGTTTTCAAACTTTTTGAGCTAAGCCCCCCCACATTTGAGATATAAATTCTGGTTGAGTCAAACCCCTCCCCCTGCAACAGGCTGGGTGGCCTGCTGTCTCCCTGGATCTCACGTCCAATGCAGGTGGCTCAAATCCTTTGGCCACCCAAAACTGAAGTTAAACTACTCTTATGCCCAATGCCCCCATACCCGTACTAGGCCCTGGAGTTTCTCTCTCATGTTGAGGGAGGCATCAGAGAAAAAGACTGAAAATCCTTAGGCTAAGAAATTCTTAAGAGTTCCAGATTTGAAAGTTGATGTCCCTTTAAGGAAGTCTTCTACACAATTTAAAACATTATCAGAACATTTTCCAACATCTTTCACAATAAAGCTCAGCCTTTTCCTTTGGATAGTTAATGAATGGTTAAGTCAGGCTTAAGTTACTGGTAGACGTGTGACTCAGTAGCAGTTATGAAAATGTCCCATATTTTACCTGGGTTGTCTGTGCATATCCTTGAGCTGGCTGAGCTGCATAAGCACTGTAGCTATAAAAGGAATGTAATGAAATTTTAAAATGCAGATATTCACTACTGAATTGCATAATACATGCTTTGCACAAGATACTTTCAGGGTTCAAAACTTTTTATTTTAGTTCTTGGTAACAGAACATAAAAAGGACTAATTTATTTAGCAACACACACAGGCGAGTTAAGAAATCCAATACTATATACCTAATCTGCACTAGAGAGAACTATTGCATGCCCTTTGAAAATACAAATGGAAAACAAAATGTTACTTACCCCTGCTGGGCTGCGGCTTGGCTATAGGTACTATAGTCTGCAGGAAAGAATTCAGAGTAAGAATGTTAACAAAGACAGCTAATAAAATTAAATACACAAGAGTGTAGTTGCCAGAATTTCCTCCAGGTGCTTCGAAGAGGAGAAACAACTGGAAACCACAATTTCAAAGGTGCTTATTAAGCATTTTCATTTAAAAGCAAAACCTCTTCAGCTATCTTGGATTTCCCTATTTTAATCTGTCACCTTAGGTGGCACCCAGCTACTGAAGCAGCAGCATGTTTGTTAATGCTGAAGTATAAATCTGTGTTACTAATGTAGTCATGCTAAGTGAGGACACTTAGTAGTATTCAAGGAACTTCATGGCCCAATACTCAGGAAAATGGTCTGTGAAGAGACTTATTTTTCCTGTAAGTCCGGGAAGAGCTGCTATGGTGGGTTCTACCAAGACATGTGGCCATGTCACTTGATGCTGGAATCCATCTTGGGTGCTGTTATTTTTCCACTGAAAGCAAGGACAAAGTTTAAACAAGATGACAAAGGATTTCTGCAGTTTGTAAAACCTAGAGTGGTCCCATTCAGGAAGGCTTTTCATATTAGAACAACTATGAGGGTGACATATTACATGTAACCAGTAGGGATGTGAACAGTCAAGCATAACAGTTGAGCCTTGCCATTCACCAGTAGGGGCAGGAGCAGCTCTCCTGCCTGTTGAGGGCAAGGGACTGCTCCAGCCCTGCAGGACCCACTGCAGGAAGGTGCAATCTCTGTCCATAGTGGGCGCAGCCTGGCTCTCCCCACCACACGTTTAACCAGTTAAATGGAATTTCACACCCTTAGTAACCAGTTCCTTGGCATATTAAGCTTTGTCTGCGTGTCGTGTTCTGTTTTATTTTGCTTAGTTACCTACTTTGCTTTGTTTGCTCTCTCTTATGATCACTTAAATCCTACATTTTTTTATTTAATAAATCAGTTATGTTTACTAATAAGCCCAGTGTGAATAACTCTTACTTGGAGGGACAAGGAGTCTGTGTATATCTCTTTACATTGAGAAAAGGGGCAAATTTCATGAGCTTATCCTGGACTGTCCTCTATGCAGCATAAGATGGCTGTGTCTAGACTGGCCAGTTTTTCCGGAAAATCGGCTGCTTTTCTGGAAAAACTTGCCAGCTGTCTACATTGGCTGCTTGAATTTCCACAAAAGCACGGACTTCCTACTGTAAGAAATCAGTGCTGTTCGCGGAAATACTATGCTGTTCCTGTTCCGACAAAAGTTTTGCGCAAAAGGGTCAGTGTAAACAGCTCAGATTTGTTTTCCGCAAAAAAGCCCCGATCGCAAAAATGGCGATCAGGGCTTTTTTTGCACAAAAGTGCGACTAGATTGGCCACAGACGCTTTTCCGCTAAAAGTGCTTTTGCGGAAAAGCGTCCTGCCAATCTAGACGCTCTTTTCCGAAAATGCTTTTAATGGAAAACTTTTCCGTTAAAAACAACATTTCCGGAAAATCATGCCAATCTAGACGTAGCAGATGGGTTTATCTAGGATTAAGCTCCCAGAGGGGCTGGGTATCTCAGTGCTGGAGAGAGGAATCTCACTGTGCTGTCTTCAGTTAAGGCCTGCAGTTTTGAGGGGCTTGGCCGGGACTCTGTGTGTTGCAGCATACTAGCACATCTGACTCAAGACAGGATACTGGAGGCCCAA